>NW_023606855.1:0-41714 GCF_013339745.2 Dermacentor silvarum | reverse complement strand
CGGTGCTGGAAACTTGAAAACATGGTAATCCTGCTGACACCGTCATTTCATTCAATCTGAGCTTCCAGGATTGAAGAATTCCACTAGGATGCGCCAGCTAGCGGTCGACGAGGCCTAATAAGTCGATGAATTTACAAATCTTCAGGCAACTGCTATTTGGACAAACGTCACCAAATTGCTTTCACACCGCCAAAGCGTAATACGTACCGTAATTCATTTACTTTCAGGTGTCTTTACTACAGACCATCGACACAGCGCAACGAGGACATGATTGTAAGGCCAGTTTCACTTGCGATTTTGTGCGTATTGCGTGAGTGATTGACTAGAGCGACTTTTGTGTTCAGCACGACGCCCAGATGGAATACTACGGCATCCGACTGGCGACCTGTTCGTCGACCGCTCCGTCAAGGTGTTCGACATCCGCAACGGGACTCAGAAGTGGGTTGACGACCTGAAAGGCCACGAGGGACCCGTGTGGCAAAATAGCCTGGGCCAACCGATGTTCGGAACGGTGCTTGCTTCCTGATCGTACGACCGCAAGGTGATCCTGTGGAAGGAGACGGACGGCGTTGGTCCAAGTTGGAGGAGTTCAAGAACCACGACTCTTGGGTAAGTCCGCCCATCCCCTGTTCACGCTGTTGATGCTTTTTCACTCGCTACAGTGAACTCCATCTGCTGGCTCCCCACGAATTTGGGTTGATGCTAGTAGTTGTGGCAGCTCGGCGGTGCCGTATCCATCGTGAGCACGTCGGGAGACGGCTCCTGGGAAAGCCAGAAAATCAACAATGCTCACACGGTAAGTCGACAATTTTTATCTTCAAAGCTTGGTCCACGAGGTTGAGGCGAACATTATGTTGTTTACGTCGCTATATAACTGTTCCCTCTTCTCCGCTGCTCCTATACTAGTACTGCAGTACCTAAAGGGTTTGATACTGCTGTGTGGTGGACATGGCAATTTGCTCATTCATGCGTCATAGGTGCTCCAGCTTAACAGGGCATCATATGAAGTAAGCATTCTCTTTACTTGAATTAACACAAGAGCAACAGCTTCGGGACACAATTTGGTATGTTCATATGCTCAGCTGCCAATAATTGCACATTCAGCTGGTCGATTTCGAGCACTCGCGGTGAGATTACATTCGGCTGTTAAAAATTGAATGCTTGGAACACATTGCCTGGTTCATTCAAACTGCCACACTTGAGCTTGGAGGTGCTGCCACCTTCAACCTGGGAGTGCGAACGAAATCCTACAGAAACTCGATCACGTGGGCCACTTCAATTGCTCTGGGAGCACCTAGCATGTTCAGCGAGGGCAGCATTTCTCTGGCTCCAATCTCGAGAGGCTCCGCGTTGCTGCAAACCAAGTTGGAACCAGTTATGTTCCATAAATTCTATTTTTCTTTTACCTTATTGAGTCCATAGGTTCAAATCTTTTAAATGTATTTTTTTAGGTACGTAACAAAATATGTGCTGCTGTACTGTCCATACTAGCACTCAGGCAAGTCTACAGCACAATATAAAAAAGATGACAGTGCCTGAATGACATGCCCGCCAAACTGTGATTGGCTCTATGCAGCTGTTAAAAGGGTGTTAAATGCAAGGAGACATACGATGTGCACAAACGGATGTTTCGCTCTATCATGCACAACATTATACCAAAACTTCTAGGGTGTGAGGCATTGTGTGTGCCAAGGCAGGTTGAGCTCGGCGTTTGTCGGCCACTTCTTTGTCATACTTTTTATGGCAGTGTTGCGTGACTGTAAAAATTGAATCGCTATCCTGGGTTTATGCTGTTCTTAGCACACCTTGATGACAGCATGAGAAATATGTATGAAAATAAAGTGCTGAAATTCCCTCACTGACGACATATTGTAGCATCACACTGTCACATGATGCTGTAGAGTTGCATGATATGTCCTTATTGGACATTTTCATGCTTTTCTGTCTTGGCTAGTCCACTAGTTAATGACAATCTATTTTTAATCAAATTAGCAAATTCCCTATGAAGCTCAAAGTAATGTGAACTTTAGTACAGCCTTCTGGGGTTGGTATGTCACTATGCAATCCACTAGTGTTGAGGATTGGGCGAGTTGGTATTGCATTTTCTAACTGGTACAGCGCAACAAGGAAATGAAGAAAACAGCCGAGCCGGCAAAGAAGGAACAGAGCGCCGACTTCCAACTAGTTTATGGGCAGATTGCGTGAAATACGGAACCGCAAGAAAGCATCGGACAGTAGCGTGTAACATGTCGCAAAACGTCACACCGAGAGGCCCACACTACTTAAGTTACAGAACACGTGCAATTCTTTCATGCATGGTTGAACTGATCAAGAAATCTTACTACCTGTGTGAAGATAGGCACAAAGATGGCACGCCAACAAATGTGCTGCCAGTCCTGTCGCACACGTGCTGCCAGTCCTGACAGGATTTCCTGTCTCGGGAAATCCTGTCATCATGCCATGCAGCGCAGTTGAGCTAAGTTGATCGGCTTTTGTGCACTGGGTACCCGGCTACACTACTTGTCTGCTATATCTGAAAAGCTATTAAGCCGATAAAGGACAATAACTCGGAGGCCCAATAAAGAAATGATCAAAAGAGACCATATTTGCATAATGTCTCCCACAGATTAAACAAGATTGGCCAAAAGGTTAGCATGGAAGTAGTGTTTTCTGCGCGGGATAAGCTACACATGCTTGTAAAGCTGTAAATTCACTCCACCCACGCCCCACTGTATTCTACAAGCACAAGAATGCCTTGCGTTGTTGGGGTGGTTATTCAATTGCACTATCATGTGGGAGGAGGCCGAATGGTCGTTGCCTCAATGAAAGGCTAAAAGAACATTATTACAATGTCCAACGAGCAATTCAGGGACATATAGGAATTCACTGCCGTGATTGTGGATGCGCGCCTAATTTGATCGGTGTGAAGTGCTGCTAACACTCGTGAATCACATGTGTGTGGTGTGCCATCTTTGTGCCTATCTTCACAGGAAGTACGATTTCTTGATCAGTTCAACCATGCATGAAACAATTGCACTGCACGTGTTCTGTGACTTATGATGGTGTGGGCTCTCTCGGTGTGACGTTTTGTGACGGTTACGCTATTGTCGAGCTTTTGTGGTTCCGTATTTCATGCAATCTGCTAATAAAACCAGTTGAAAGTAAGCACTCTGTTCCTTCTTTTGGCTGGCTTGGCTGTTCTTCATTTTCTAGTTGTGCTGTACGAGTGAGAATCGCTATGTAAGGCTTAAAACGAGAAAAGATGAAAGCAGGAGCCAACTGTTGTGTTTGCCTGTGTTCAGCTGTGTTCAGTTTGCGGGTTGGCAACCTCTCTACGATAGTACTAGTGTAGTCAACCTTGTGCGTGACGGGTGTAGGGTATATAAGGCCCTGACCGGAAATAAAAGCTCTTTGTTGTTTCGCCGTTACAACAGTAGTTTCGGGCTCGCCTTCGCCGGTGTCTTTTTTCGCGCCATCTTGCATTGGTGCGGAATACAACATAAAATGGCGACGAGGTAAAACAGCGAGTTCTTCAAGAGATGATGCACGCCTGCACTCATCGCCCAGAAGCTTCATCAAGCTCAAGGATGCGAGCTCGAGTTGCGTCGCCCAATCCAGCAGTCTCCGTCGTTCGCGACACCGCTTCGGCAAGTTAGGCATCGCAGCGCTGCCGTGTCGCCCGCTACTCTTTTCACGCCTGCGCCTCACTTTACGCCGGTAAGCCATGGCTGCCTTATTCAACTGCAACCCGCCGCCTCCTCCGTTTCTTGCTACGCCGGGTCCTGCATCAGTACCGTGGAGACAATGGAAGCTTGCGTTTCTCAACTACTTGGAGGCTATCGGCGGCGAGGACCTCACGCAGCGACGCAGAAAAGCTATCCTACTGAATGCACTAGGCTTGGAGGGGCAGTGAATATATTACAGTTTGGCGCCACTTACTGCGTCGGAGCTCATCAACGTAATATGACGACTGAGCCCGACTCTGATGTTTTCGACGAGGCAATTTCACTGCTTGACAAGCATTTCGCAACAAGCATAAACGAGTTGATGGAGCGACACCGCTTTCGACAGCGTCGTCAGCTGCCGGGTGAGCCCTTCGAAGCTTATGCCGCTGCACTGCGCGAGCTAGCCGCAAGCTGTGATTTCGGTGATCAAATGGAGAAAGCCGTACGAGACCAGCTACTGGAGGGGTCGACATCGCAACAAATACGTGCGTCTGCTTTTTGAGGGAACAAGCCTTGCGCTGAGCTGCGCTGTGGAGCTTGGCAAGCACATCGAACAGACTCGACATGAACTTAAGGAACTGTCAGCTGATTCGTGGTGCAAAGAATAGTTGACAAGCTGAACGTAGGAGTGCAAGTGGATTTTCGGCGTGCTACCGTTGCGGGTCAACCGAACATCGAGCGAATGCAAGAGAATGCCGTGCTAAGAAGGTGAAATGCCGAAACTGCAACAAAGTTGGACATTTGCGTCTGTGTGCCGTTCAAGACGCCCAGGTGAGTCTCGGGCAACACCGAAAGCAAGAACACTCCTGAAGCGACGAATGCTATCTCTGTTCTCAACCTCAGCACTGAAGGTATGCGAGGGAAAGGAATTTACATCGATGTCAATGTTAACAATACTACTCTGAGCCTCCTCATCGACACAGGGTCGTCTGTCTCTCTGCTTAACGAAGCAAGCTTTCAAGAACATTTCTCCGGCTGTTCAGTTACGGATGCTAAAGTGAGGCTGGTCGACTACTCAAAGCAACGGATTGCAGTCAAGGGATGCTTTCTGGCGAACGTAGCCTACAAGCAGGTTCAAACCTGTGTTCTTTTTCACGTCGGAACGTGGTACATCGCTTTTGGGACTGGTGCCATACTGAATCTCCAACTTTGCATTGAAGGGGATACGCTGTCGTGTCTACAGATTCACAGCCTTCATCGTTGCTGCCAGCCCACCTGCGTGGTGAATTTCGCACCTTTTCTCTGGTAAACTTGGCCAGGTCAAGGGTTTTGTGCACGAAGTCAAAGTTCGTCCCTCGGTGAAGCCTGTAGCTGCCAAGCTACGACGGTTACCGCTTGCTCTCCGTGAACGTGTGTCTGCCGAATTGCGCCAACTGGAACTGTCGGGCATCATAGAACGAGTTGATGCGGCCGCATGGGTATCGGCGATCGTTGTTGTGCAGAAACCAATGGGACGATACGCCTCTGCGTTGACCTTCGAGAAGTGAACAAGGCCATCATAGTGGATGGGTTCCCTCTCCCACACGGAGGAACTGCTGCACCACCTGGTAGGTGCAACTAGATTTTCAAAACTGGATTTGAAAGCTGCGTACCATCAGCTGGAACTGACACGTGAAAGTCGTGAACTAACAACATTTGTGACTCACGAAGGCCTTTTCAGATTAGAAGAGTATGCTTTGGCCTTGCATCTGCACCTGCAGCTTTCCAGAAGTTGATGTCATCCATACTGAAAGGGTGCCAAGGGGTACTGTGTTACATAGATGATGTGGTAGTATGGGGAAAAACTGCCAGTGAACACGATGAGAACTTGCGAGAAGTTCTGAAACGGATCTCCATGCAGGTCTCACACTGAATGAAAATGTGTTTTTGATGTGGACCAAATATCCTTTTGGGTCATGTAGTGAGTAGTGAGGGCATCGCACCCATGCACTCAAAGGTTGAAGCAGTCACCCAGGCAGCAGTGCCAAAAGATGCACCAGCGTTACGATCGTTTTTGGGACTCGCAGGATATTACGCCGTTTCGTGCCACACTATGCGGACGTTGTAGAACCGCTCAGGAAACTATTGCGCAAACAGCAAGCGTTCGTATGGGACGAAGCCGCACAGCACAGCTTTGATGCAGTCAAAGCAGCGTTATCGTCATGCAGCGTGATCACATGTTCGATCCAGAACTGCCGGTGGTTGTGACTACGGATGCCTCCGACACAGGACTGGGCGCTGTACTGCAGCAGCAGCAAGCAGGGAAAGAGCTGCAAACGGTAGCTTTGCATCCCGGTCATTGACGTCTGCCGAACGCAAGTATTCTGCGGGGAAAAAAGAGGCCCTCGCGTGTCTCTTCGCGTGTGAACACTGGCACGTCTACTTGTGGGGCCGGCGATTCCTTCTCCAAACTGATCATCAAGCGCTGGTGACATTGCTGTCGTCGGGAGGTGCTGGTAGAAGGCACTACGAATTGCAAGATGGTCTGCCAGACTTTTGTATTATAACTTTGACATTGTGTACCAAAAAGGAAGTGATAACGTAGTGGCTGATGCCTTGTCCAGGCTAGCTGTGACCTCTGCAGCTGAGCCAGAGTTGGACGAAGAGGTGGTGTCCGTGGTACTGTCTTGTATCACCAAGGGCAGCTTCAAGCAGCTACAGCGAGAGTGAAACCTTACAGACTGTGATTAAATACATTGCTTCTGGATGGCCTGCCAAAAAGATTTTAGGCCCAGAAGTAAAGCCCTACCATGAGGTGAAGGAGGAACTCTCAGTGATAGACAACATAGTGTTCAGAGGGGACAGAATTGTTGTGCCTGAAACTTTGACATCCGAGTTGGTGGTGTTCGCGCATGACACGCATCCAGGCATCACACGAACAAAGCAAAGACTTCGAGAGAAATTCTGGTGGCCACGAATGGATACGGAGGTGGAACACGCAGTCAGAAGTTGCCACATTTGCCAAGCAGCTGACAAGTCGGCAAAACCGACTAATGCACCCCTGCAGCCTGTTGCGTTCCCAGAGCTGCCATGGCAGAAGCTCGCCATTGATATTGTAGGCCCCTCACTTGCAGCAGGCAAGTCCGAAGTTTGTAATAACTCTCATAGACTACCATTCTAAGTGGCCAGAAGTTTACTTCGCAAATACAGTGACGTCTGAAGTTGTCATCGACTTTTTAACTGGTTTTCAGCCGCGAAGGCTACCCGGAGGAAATAATTTCTGACAATGGACCCCAGTTTAAATCCCAGGTATTGAAAATTTCCTGAAGGAGAGGGGAATCAAGCATGGTGTCTCGTCCGTATATTACCCCAAGCCAACGGCTTGGTGGAAAGATTCAACAGAAGCCTAAAGGACTTCATTCAAACTCTGTTTTGGAAGGCAGATGTGTCCAGTCGACTGTAGTGGAATATCTGGCCGTGTACAGAGCAACGCCGCATTCTACTACAGGAGTTTCCCCGTCTGTGTTACTTCACCGCCGCCAGCCCAGGACTCGCCTCGACATTGTGGGCTTGCCGTCCAAGGAGTTCTTCCAAGAGCCTGCATTGGCCATGCGCCGGCTGCGTGCCCGTGTTCAGGCAAAGCAGATGTCAATGAAGACTTACACAGACGAGAGGCGAGCGGCGAAGGCTCCGAAGTTCCGGGAAGGAGATTATGTGAGAGTTCGTACCCAAGCAGCGACGGGAAAGGCGGGACTATCCTACTCCAAGCCCCGACGAATAGTCAAGCAGCTAGGTCCAAACTCTTTCCGCTTGGAGGATGGGCGTACATGGAATGCGTCGAAGTTGGTGTCTGTTCCAGAGCAGTGTCAGATCGGGAGGAACCAGCAGTCGCCGAGCGCCCTGCCCACTGAGGAAGACCCGACCCGTGTGGTGCGGACGACTCGCAACTGCCTCTGCAGGCAACCACGCCTACGAGATCACGCCTTTATCAAGTTCATGTCAACCCCCTAACAGTCCTTCAGTGGTGACGTCAAGAGGACCCTCGACTAGGGACCGACGGCTTCCGTCACGGTTCCGGGACTTCTATTTGTGACTTCATTTTTTTTGCGAAGGGGATGATGTTGTGTTTGCCTGTGTTCAGCTGTGTTCAGTTTGCGGGTTGGCAACCTCTCTACGATAGTACTAGTGTAGTCAACCTTGTGCGTGACGGGCGGGTATATAAGGCCTGACCGGAAATAAAAGCTCTCTTTGTTGTTTCGCCGTACAACCAGTAGTTTCGGGCTCGCCTTCGTCCGGTGTCTTTTTCTCGCGCATCTTGCATTGGTGCGGAATAACAACACCAACGTTTGGCCACGCGGACTTAGTCTTTTTCAAGTCCACTTGTTGAAATGTTGGCTCCTGCTTTCATGTTGTTCTCCTTTTGGTCATCTTAAATTTCCATCTCCCGCATGCCCAGTTTTCTATTTAAGGCTTAGCATCACAGGTATGCTGTTACAAAGAAAGCAGTAACAATAAGTAAGGAGCCGTGCAGCAGAGCAGACTGATGGGCTTGTTGGTAATCATACATAGTGCAAATGGCATGCAATAATAAGCTTAATTAGCAGAACATAATTGGAAAAGCAACACAAAATAAGAGATACAGTAGTTCTGTGGTGCGTGTTCTGATATTTGAGAAATGATTCACAATTGACGTGGGAGCAACGCAACACGACAGGGACCAAGAATAAGACGACACAATCGCAGCGCTAACTTTCAACTAAAAGCTTTATTTGATTGCACGTGTTATTATGCAATGACAGCAAATCAATAATAAAATCAAGGAGACAAACATATATACAGTACAGTAACCACACATGTCGTCACGCTAATTCAGTGCACCTGGTCATTTCACGGCAAGGATTCTAGATACCTCTTTCTCGATAAGGCCAAAGAAGGAACGCTCACACATGTTTGTTTCATTTTGTCGATTTCATAGGCATCAATTATCTCTAGTCATTCTGCTCTGGGCCCTACTTGATGACATGTGTGGCGAAGGCATTGACAGAATGGGAGTGATCCTATTTCAAAATACTGCAGGGCATCAAGTGAGCAGTTTTTGAGCTCCTTTCCTTTTATGTTAACTCGACTTATGCAACGTGCAATGGGAACATTGTGAGACACAAAAAAAAACGGCATTTGCATAGGGTCATGCATCGCTCCATGCTTGAGTGATCTATTTCTAGCAAAGCGCAACTGAGCCTTGATGAGCGGTTGACTCATAAGGGTGTTGTGCTGTGTTCAGATTCGTAGATGACTAATTGTGACCTATAGTGAAGCTAACAAATTTGACTCTGTGGTTTGAGAAAGCTTTTCATGTTTACGTCGGAGTTATCCCCTCTGTTGCTGACGCATGAAGTGCTTAAAGACACTTCATAAGATTTTTAGACTTAGGATTGTACATTCTCAAGAGGCATGTGCTGGGGCTAGGAACCTAGAGGCACAAGCCTGTACTTTCATTTGCTTCTGCCCAACTCGAAATTGGTGAAACGTGCCGTGATAAGTTTGTGTTTGCAAAATTCATTGATGAAGTCTGTCAGCATAAGCTTGAAACAAGCTTGTAAGCTTGTGGGCCCAGGCTGAACTCAGTCTAAGGGACTCTGGATATCCTCTGAGCCTGTTGACTGTCGTAGCTGAAAGCGTGAGTAGGAAGGGTAGGGCAAACTTCACTGAGCGGACAAACCTCACTAAAACAATGTGGCCGTGGTTCCATACATGCGCACCATTTCGCATAATTTGCAAAGGATAGCGAGGAGGCTGGCGTGGACGTTGTTTTTTCCGCTCCCGAACAGTTGCAGGGGCTCTGCAAGAAAGTTAATGCGGATAGGAGAGAGAAGGCCGATTGTGTCATAAACCACCATGAAAAACCTGTGGATTGCATTCAAGGTTTTGTATATTCCATCCCCTTCTCATGTAAGTGTGTGTACATAGGTCAAACATGCCGGTGCCTCAGCCAGAGAGTTGAGGAGCACCAGTACAACGTCAAAAAAGCAGTGTCAGGCCATCTAGGAATCCACTGCTTGAATTGCGGCTGCGCCCCAGTCTTCCAAAACGCGACCATTATAAGTAGGCCCAAGGCAGAATGACATGAGAGATAATTGAAGCCTATGAAATCGACAAAGTGTAAGAAACGTGTGAGCTTTCTTTTTTGACCTTATCGGAGAAAGACGTATCTAGAATCATTGCCGTGAAACGACAATGGTGCGAGTTGATGACACGTGTGGTTGCTGTACTGTTTTAGTTGGTCTCCTTGGTTTTATTATCAATCCGTGGTCATGTGTAAAATAACATGTGCGATCAAATAAAGCTTTGGTTGAAAGTTAGCGCTGTGTATGTGTCTTCTTATTCTTGGTCCCTGTCGTGTTGCGCTGCTCATGTCTATTATGAATCCAAACCAACTAGCCCGGCAACGTGCCCTAGTGAGAAATGATTGGAGATAAGTCCTCTTATTATGGTATATCTCCCATGAAATCGCATGCTATAGCAGTTTTGTACTTGTGCTCGCATCTTTTTGTTGACAGGCACGTAATCCTTAATTGTTGGCAGTGTTTGTCTTTTCTGTGTACAATGTTTGTGCCATACATGCCTTACATCAGCTACAGTTTCTATCTGGCTGTTTCATTAATTGCTTGTGTTAATAGTATGACCACTTTGATAATTAATAGCCATGTGGCTTCTTGTGTACATCAGTGTTGCAGAGGTAAGCTGTATGTTGCTGTGGCAGTTCTAACATGTGCACTTGACAGGCATTTGATCGGGAAGCTTTTCGGCCTATGCACCCATGTGGTAGCATTTTCAGTGTTTGCTTACTAAAAACGAAGATGTTCTACAATAATGCCCATCAGCAATTTACTGTGTATACTCGGGGACAACTTTCATTGGCATTGCAGGGAAAGCTATGGGACTGAAGCTCCAGCTGTATGTATGTGTGGAAGAGTTCCCTAAATTCATTAATAATTTTCACATTTACCTAGCTGAATTAAATTTTACTTGATTTATTATGTTAATAATGCTATGAGAAGCTGTACATGATATATAACTTGTGTTTTTTGAAAAAGAATCCTTTACAATAATTTTTTCTTTCTCAGATCCCACAACATTTTCTGAACACATGTTCTGTTCAGTAAACAGGGTGCAGCATCATGGACAACCGAGCTGAGGGGTGCTTATGTAGACATATCTGACAAAAAAACCTTTGATGCGAATGTAGTTCTCACTCACAAATGTAAGAGATCTAGGTGTGGCATTTTCAACAGCAAGATCAATATTTTGTCAAATGTTTTTAAACATCCAGGGTTTTATCGGAGGTTGTGAAGACTGGCAATGGGCATACGCAGCATGTAAAGAAAAGCGAAACTGGCGCCGAAAGCAGCTGCCACACTACATAGTAGACACGATTGTGCAGAAGCTCCGCCCCCTCTAGCCTTTGCTTCACTGCCAAGATAAGTTATCCCCGAGTATAGTACCATCAGTGTAAGGACAGTTTGTTTTTTGAGAAGCATCATTTATGCGAGCTTAGATGCATCCTGTCTTCATGTGGAAGTGGATAGCGTTTCATCCCTATGGGTGTGTCAGCTAGCAACCTTTGCTGATCTAGACATGGCCACTGCACTACAGGGTTCAATGTGAACCATTTTTATAGCGTGTGGTTGCCTTCTGCAGATTGGTTGCAATGCTGTCAGCTGGGCCCCTGCCCAGGCCAAAGCGTCGGCTGAAATTTCCCTTGAGGACTCCAAGGCCCTGAAGCGCTTTGTCACTGGTGGCTGCGATAACCTGGTGAAAATTTGGAAGTTCTCGTAAGTGTTCACTGAATCCCAGTTCAGCAAAGCCTTATTTGCAGCGAGAAACTGACACTTATGTCATAGTTCTTCAAGTTGCACTTGCCATGCTTTAGCAGTGCACTTTTTATTCAAGGGTATCTGAACTTAATGCCAAAAATCCAGAAAAAGTTGTGCAAATTAGAACATAGCCAAGAGCCATTTTTGCGAAAGGAGAGCTTACTATGGCTGTTTTGCCGAGTCATGCTGCTAGCAACCATGCTGCAGTCGCCTAAGTTGCCTTTTGGCAGCTAGAAAGTTCATTAGCAATTATGACTATGGGACCTTGAAATTTTTTAAGATCGTTCAGTTCCTTGACTATATCCCAGAACTTATTATTGCTTGCCCATGAAAGTAAATTGTTCCCATGGGCATGCACTCTTGTGTAAGAGCAGCATCCCTAAATTATAGCCAGAATGTATAGGAAAAAAATAGTGCTCAAGCTTTTTCAAGCGCGTACCTCGCCAGCTACAGCTGCCCACCCCTATCTCTTCGTGGTACCGATGCGGCACACACGTGTGTCTCCTGTTCAGTTGACGATTCGCTTGTTGACTTAATTGTTGGCATCATCACTAGATTAGTTTCTCGGTGCCTTTCTGGCCACGCTGGTGTCACGCAGGGCTTTCCATGCCTTGTACGTATGCTGTCACTCCTGCACTGCCTCCAAAGCACATTAACTGCAACGTTGCATTCATGTTGCAAACATTGGGCGTTTTCCACTGTGCAACCTTATGTGCAGAGTGGCACACTGTACCTGAGGAAGCCCTCACTTTTGAACGGCACGGTATTGACACAGCATCTCAGCCTCCTCTTTGATTGTTTGGGCAGTCATGGATTTAGCACCGATGAAATTTGTATCCTGGCACCTCCCAGGTTGTCCTGTAGTGCCATGCTTATGTGTTCGTGCAATCTGTGTATGCCAAAAAGGGCGTCACTTATGGTATCATCACTGTACATACAGTGGGAAAACTCAATTATGTTCCTCGCCGTTGTTTTCCTTGCTGCTAACTTGTGATTTCACGATGCCGACCTAAAGCCCATTGACTTCTGTGTTTCCATTAGATATGTCATCATTCTATAATGTTCCCTCATCTTGTGTTGTTTGACTGCAGTGGTCAAGTAAATTTAGTGCTGCATTCGCTCACTTTGCTACGAAGATGTTTTGGTTTCTTCCCTACAGTGCTCTGAAAAAGGCTAAAATTATTCCATGTGTGCTCTGAAAAAAGGCTAAAATTATTCCATGTGTGTTAATTTTCAACTTGCATCAACATTTTGTGTAATTTATTTTCTTGTGTTTGCCACGGTTCACCACGATTTTATTCAACTATGCACTGTCTTGCTCTGTCTCCCGACTGTGACCTCCTTCTGCATTATATGTATTTTTAATCAATGTGTCACATATATTCTGATAATACAGTTAAACCTGGATATAACGAAATTGACAAATTCCCGAAAAACTTCGTTATAAAGAGGATTTCGTTATATGCAGGTTCGGCCCGAAAATTCGAAAAAGAAACTCTTACCGTATTTACTCGATTCCAATGCGCCCTCGATTGTAACGCGCACCCGTTTTCCGTTTTCGTCGAAGGACTCATCCTTGGAATTTCACACCAGGTACGTATGGATGCGTGGACGAGTGTGTCGTTTCGCACAAGCGCGAGGCATCGGAAACGAAGAGCGAGCGTCACGATGGCATCGTAGCGTTGTATAGTGTTACAGTAGAAATCCGCTGTTACGTTCCCGGGTGCTGCATTTTCCCGGCTGTTACGTCGTTTTTGGCCGGTCCCGGCACAGCTCCCAAAGAACCCAATGCATTGGTAACCCCAAGGGGTTACCCCGCTGTTGTGTCCACGCTGTTGTGTCGCAACTGTGGGACTGTTCCCGCATCGTACGTTGCGAACTGCCAGCCTGCGCCGGCCTGAGCGGCCATTTTGACTTTTCATGTCGCTTGGCTTGGTGACTTGACGATGGCATTGGCCGCCCAAAGTGCTGGGGGCGACAACTATGACGTATTTTCGGTTTCCGCCAGCAAAACGTAGGCCCTTGAGATCCGTATTTGCTATATAAAGATGGTGTCTATGACGCGTTGTGGCCCTAAAATTGGTTTTGGCTCATAGATGTTCCATATAAAGTCCAAACGCGATAATGCAGTCGCCACATGCCGTATGTTTTATGTGCGAGTGAAAACGTGCGAGGGGAGCCGACGACCGGGTCTAAATCACGTGCGCGCACGAAAGAAAAGCAGGAGGAAGCGTGCCTTCTTCCGTTGCGCGCGAGGCACTGGTGAGGGAGGGGGGGTAGCGGGCGGGTTGTACTGTACTCGGCATCAAATGCGTACTGCGCGGCGGCAGGCGGTCGCGCAGCCGTATCTTGAAGCGATCTGCATGGGGCAGAGGTCTAGGCAGTGTAGGTGCGTCGGTGGCTCGTAGCTTGTGCGGCTGTGCGTTCTTCGCGCTCAGATTGCGTTGAAGCGATAGACAACAGCACGAAGGTCACTTCGCTCGCTTCTGCAGCGGCGCTTCCACACGCCACCAGCGTTTGACAGCGCTAGTTCTTCGCTCGTAGAGTGTGACGTGCCACAGCGTCTGCCAGCACGTCGGCAACATCAACTGGAAAAGGGGAGTACTGGCTTGGCAGGCTAGCCAGCTGCAGCAAGCGGCAGGACCGGGTTTCAATGAAGGGAGGGAAAGGTTAAAGGGCAACTCCGGCGATTTTTTGACCATGTCGAGCTAATAAAATATTTATGTTCCGAGGCCCTCCTGTGACTCACCTGATAGGAGAATTGTTCCGCAAATTCGAAAATAATTTTAAATAACCAAAAAAGCGCAAAAACGAAACCGAAACCTGAGCAAGCAGCCGAGCGAACCTCTGCGTGTGACGTCACGAATGTATCACCGGCGGGGAAGGCGCGCAATGCATGCTAGTCTCGCCCGCGGGTGAACGAAACCGGCGAAGAGCAGACGCTCAGCTTATTCGTGACCGCGCCGGACCTTCGGGACCTTCGGGTGACATTGCATGTAAGCTGCACCACCTATTCGGATCTGTCAACAGTGGCAGTTATGATTCAGAAGAATTCATAGCCACGAATCGCCGTCCTCCACCACTAGAGCCAGCACCCATGCGCAACATATCGCCCTGCGACATGAAGACCAAGGGTAGCCCTAACCACTGATATACGTGCTGCTTGCTATTTTAGGAATTTTACCCCTCTCGGGGAACCGCTTCGCATGCTCACTGTAAGATGTGGAGCACGACTTTCCGCATTTGTATCCCACAAGAACGCCGCTAACAGTCCAAAGCACCGACCGTGCATTTGTTTACATCGGCAGGTACAGCGACCACTCGTACGTCGTTCGCTTGAGATAGCCGCTCATCGGTGACATCAGTTAATGTCAGAACATATCAAAACACGTAGATTTTGTGCATGTAGGCACCGTTACATCACTCTGGGTCGAGCTGATACGTGCGACCACGCACCTTCGGAAACAGCGAGCGGGAGACCGTAGTAGGGAAGCGTTGTGCAGTCTGCTTATCATTCTTCGATCGTATTCTCTTCATGCACACAATTAGTGTTCCGTAAAGTAGACATAGATTGGGACATTGCGCGTATGATCGTTCATTTAGAGAATGTATGTAGTTTTCTCTCGCGGAACGCCGATGTTATGAAGTATGACATCGTTGGCAGCTGAACGAGACGGCAATTGTTTACGCATGCTGTATCGAAGGGGCCTCCGCTTGCTGTCCATTTGGGATACGGGGCAAACAGTGCACTTCGTAAGCTAAATAATGAGTCAGCATAACAATAGGTAATAATACACCCATGGATTTGCGTAGTCACATTTCATTTAGGAAGCGCCGGCGAGTGCGACTGGCCGCATTCGAGAACGGCAACGTATACGGATGTTGATTGCGCGACGTGTTGTCGCTTTAGCTTTTTGAGAGGAATGGTTTATTTCAAATCCGTATGGTCAAACTGAACTACAGAAGCAGCTTTCCTCATCCTAATAGCTTAATTAGCTTCATATCAGTGGTCGATCTGGTCCGCCAGCAGCAGACGCACACGACACTCGGCCACTGTGATAGGCTTAACCTCGGCTGAACGCGATCGGCATCGGCTCAAACTGTGTTTGCGGAAGGCGAGGGCTGAAGTTAGTGCAGCGAACAAACAACACCGCATGCCACCCTGCATCACTTGCCCGTCCACAGGGAATGCAACTTCTCGCGACAGCAACATCCACGCCAAGCGCTCGCTCACGATCGTCGACTCCTGCACGCTCTCGTCGCTGTCGTCTGCATCCTCCATGGTCGTCTGCATGATCCCGGCATGCTCTGCGTGTCCATTCCTGACGTCATACACAATGTGGCCTATAACTGAGGAAGGGGTAAGGTAGGGTGCTCAAGGCAATAGATTAAATTCATTTGTAAAAAAATTGTGCAACTCTCAAGCGTACTTTTTTTAGGACATGACGGAGGTATTCAGAGGAACAGACCCAGCGAATTTCATCGACATCCGTTGACATCGAAAAAATCGCCGGAGTTGCCCTTTAAGCCCGCGGCGGCAAGATCGCTGGGTCGAGGGATGCAGGCCCGCCTCGCACACGCTCGCACGCACGCACACGTGCGCTCGCTTCGCATTCCGTCGCGGCGGAGAAGGTTGCTGCTCGTGCAAAATGACAAAATTTGGGGCGAAATCTCTAGGTTGTTGGCGGGGAAAATTCGTTATATCGAGGGGGTCTCCCGCTGCCACTTCGTTACGTAGAGGTCTCAAATACATGTGCTTCTATGGAGTAATGGCGGGGAATAGAAAATTTCGTTATATCCAGGAATTCGTTATATGGAGGTTCGTTATAAGCAGGTTTAACTGTAAATCGGAATATGATAAATGTATACTTGCAGTTCAGCCTGTCAAGCCCTGCCTGGGGGCCCCTAAAGTCAACTTCGCTGCAATACAGCCAATCGTCAGTCCCGATAAGCATGTCTTGGCTCCCTAAAGTCACTTTGCCATAATACAGCCATGTTATGCAATCAAGCGTATGCAAAATATTGCAGTGAAGCATATAATGAGTCGAAAAGGTCCACAGTCTCGGAATTTATAGCATGTGTCGCATGAAATGTGCACAGTCTCTGGTCACAGTACAAGTACTGAGACGTCGAAGAACTCTACTGGCAGCCACTCGGAGCTGTTTCTTGATGTTGCTGTACGTACAGTGCTCACTGATTCAAATGATCCCGCATGGCAGCCAGTGCTTGTTTCACCATGGCGATTGCTGGGGGCAAAATTTATTTGCAATGCATCACAAAGGCCCTGGTTTTGATAGCTATACCATAATGCATCAGCTCTTGGGCCCCAGTGCTCACCAGTGGTGCATAAGGTGCTGCCAACCATGTGCTCAGAGTATCGCATTTAAATCTCTGAGCACTGTACATCTTTGTGCAGCGAGATTTTGTCGCTCCCAAGCAAGCTGAAATGTACGAAGGTGCCATAGTTTTTGTGAGATAACTCCGGAGGTTTATAGCAGAACCTTAATTAAGTGCACTATGCTTGCGATGAACCAGATTCCAGCTGCTCCAGCTTCACGGTTACATGCCAGCGACAACAAATTGGGTAGCAAATGAAACTAAATGCTTCCCAGGTTGTCGCACATGGTGTCAGGCATGCCAGTTTTTCAAGCAGATACATTGATCTTTAAAGCAAAGCTTTATATGGCTACGCGAAATCGCCTATCCACATAAAACTATCATCAGCATTCGCTCGAGTGTCATCTTCTTCGGCAGCTGGCTCGTTGTCTCGATGCGGCTGGCAGCTACTGTTCTCAGTCGTGCGCGCCTCGCACATTTTCTTGTTTACATGCAATCTAGTAGCCCGAAAACGTATCATACAATCGCAGTTTGGCAAGGTGCTGCACGTTAGTGCCAAAGGTTGTTTTCCGGGAATGTGTGAACTGGTAAAAAAAAGTATAACTGAATTGCGTAATTTTTTTCTGTTCACGATCGCGAATGTTGGCCCCGGGAAATCGTATGTAATGGGATCGTATGAACAAGGTTCTACTGTACATGGCTACCCTTCAGGACAGTTGGGTGTCATGCAGTAAAACAGGCATGCCCTCTCTTGACCATCAGCTCAGTTTTCATTTGGTAAAAAGCGGGGAAAAATAGTATGCAGTCATACTGATGCCAATGTGTACAGTTGCCAATTTCCAACTCTCTGCTTTGATGCCTTGGCATGTGGAAGTGTCTTCTCAAACTAGAATGGTGTTAGTGTAGGTGTATCTGGAGAAGTGCTGTAAGAATGGACGGGTGTACCTTCTCTCTACACATATCCACTATGACATGAAATTGCCGTGAAGTTTGCCAGCCACTGTGCAAAGCGTACTGCACTAGGGCAAGAGTAATCTGTTGAGCAAGGCGAAATTTCTGTGAGGTGCTGGAACTTCAATGCAAATCGAAGCTGCTATAAGGTTATAAAAAAAGAAAACTTTTCAGGCTTGCAATTCCGAAAACATTGTGAATTGGCCGTAATGCTTGCCTGGGAACTGTGCATAGATGAGTTCCAGCATCTGTGGCAGTGTGGTGGGTGCGTTGAGGCAAGAATGTCAGAGCCCCTTCAGTCGCTAGTTGTGGTGGTGGTCAATAAATGCGTCACTCTAAGGTACTGTAGGCTACATACGTCAACATGATAGAATGATCCTTTTTGCATTGTCAAGTGCGCCGTCTGTAATTGCAAGGTAAATAAATAAGTCATGGTCGTCTTCAGCATCCAACAGGGTCGTCTTCAGTAAAGTGCTAAACAATCTAGTTTGTATTGACCCTTTTCGTGGCGATCCCGTGGGCAATGCCATATATGATCATGTGGTGACGCATCCATTGCTTGCCTCAGCTGCCTCCATTGCCCCAGTGCTTACGATGCCTGGTGCGGCTCGGGAAACCTTTGTTTCGGGAGATATCGTAGACCTTACTGGTTGGAGGACACGAAGCTTTGGCCACAGCTTCAGAGGACACGTAAAAGCGCTTTTGGAGCTCATTAAGCTTTTTCTAAACGGCGAGCAGCGTATATAGTGCTTGTTCTAAAAGTGAGCTAAGCTAAAAAAATCAAAGCCCCTTTCTTGAATAATGCGAAGCTTTCGCCCATGCAAATTGAAATAATGTCCAAAGCCAATGACCACGCATCGAACCAAAGAAATGCTGAGCGACCCAATTCTATGCATATGTGATTTGATTGCTTGTTTAGGATTGTATTTTTTGAACGTTGAAGTTGAATGAATACGCATTTCGTTAAGTTGCATAGCCTTTATTTTAGATCATGTAGCCGTTGATTACATGCACACACTCACTTTCACGGACTGCATGCCGTTGCCGATACCCGAGATCGGCCTTACGGGCACGATTGCACTTACGTTCATGTACGGCAGCCTGTTCTTCTGCCGTGCGCTGCAGCTGCGGCCTACCCATGGTGATGGCCGGGAATGCATTGCGTGACGCGTGTAGTGCAGTGCAGATATATACAGTTCGTCTGGTAGCGTGGCGTTGCAGTTCCCATTGTTCTTATCGGTACAACTGCGAATGTAAACTGTAGTATTCACAATTGTGGGCGCAGATTGTTCAATTTGTTCGCAGATGTGCAGATAGTTCTATTGTGTAAGTTGGCTTTCCTGCAGTACATTTTCGGTGCTCACAGATGAATCAGTGAGACATAGAAAGCTTTGCTTTAAATGTATTCCAAGCTATCCAAACTTTCCACTTATGAATTGAATCAGGATCAGTGTGTTTTGCTCTTCGTTATTTTTTTAGCAAATACTTTGAAGCAGTGGCTTATCACATTTCTGAGTCTGGCGTTCGTCGGTGCGTCACTATCTGATTTTCTGCCTTATTGCTCGCGGGTTTGCTCAGTTGCAATAATTTCTTCTTGCTGCACTCAAGGCTTGGAACATAGCTGTTCTGTACTTTGTAATAGCTTGTAGCAAATGTGTTATTGCTAGTAACTCGCTTACCGTCGCGAAACATTCAGCTTCGACCATACGTCTGCTGTTGATGTAGTCGCTGACACCCATGGTTTGGCGCATTGATTGAAGTGTGCACCCGTTCTCACATTCTTAATACGTTGGCAATAGAGCGTGTGTAAGTTTGCGTGCAAGTTGAGGTAGATGTGTGCAGATAAGGTGCATGAAACATACTATGCCAGGAAGCGGTGCTACTCCCTTTGTCATCGTTTAACGAGCGGTACTCACTCTTGCCGACATTCCGGTGTTTTTCTTTGGAGGTTAGCGATGCAACGCTGGAAATGAGTGAAAATATTTGTGAGGTCTCACACATGCTCTTGGGACAAAGGAACGACAACACAGTAGTGCAAACAATCAAAAGAGCATTTATTGCCCTTTCATACACTAATGCACACTAGCCGAATTACAACCAATAGAACATTCACACGGGCGCGCGACAAATCAAGTAGTCCGACTCACCGCGACCCGATAGCGAGCGAATACGTTCGCCCCATCCTATGACACCATCGCCTAGTCGTTCCCGTGTAGAGTCACGCGAACGGTGGCACGCTCGAACGATCCGTGCTCTTAGCCTCGCGCGACGGTCGCGCGAAGCGTCCGTGCGTGTTGGCCGCCGATCCCAAGCCAAAGAGGAAGCGCCGTTGACCCCTTTCTCCCAAGTCACCCCGCCGCTCGGTGGTGCCAGCATCGCGACACTCGCCCATCTCTCGCAATGTGCCGCAACCACCACGACCGCCGTCGGCACTTAGCTATGCGGTGAAGCCGGATTACAGGAGACGCGCGAGAGTCGCGCATCCCCACATATTTTATCCTCGAGGAAAGTTGTGCATCGCGTAGGGCTGGCAACACAGGCTATCCGTATGTAGCAACGGTCCGTGAACTTGGTCACACGTATTCATTCCATTCCTTAATATGCCGGTCACTATTTTTGCAGCCAACTACTGCATTCAATCCACCACTCCACATTTTGCATCATGAATGGAGCACAGTGCGTGAGCGAAAACCCAGCTGCATTTCAGACAGCTAATCGCACAGAAACAGGGCAGAAACGGTAATGGTTTTGTATACGTGCGCTTTCGCTGAGGCAACGTGCGACGCGCCGCCTAAATTGCCATCTGGTCTGTCAAGAACAAACTGCTCCGTGAAAAGGGTCAATAGATTCATTGTTGCCAAGCACAACACAAGAGGACGTACAGTGGCGCTTCTAGCAACTATTAGTAGCACACAAATAAATAGTCCTAAAAATCCTTCACCCAAGTCACGCATGGGCCAGACAAGGAATGACAAAGACAGCAACACCATTTATTTGTCTTCCAGAATGTACTTTGGCGGACAGAGCAACTGAAAAATAGCTAGTAAAGGCCCTTTTATGCTGTTTAGTAAGATGTTTGAACATCACTAAAGATGCTCCCCATAATATTGATTCCCATAGCGCATGGATCTTGGAAGAAGCGTTTACTGCTTCTTTGTTGGTTCTCAAGTCTTGCTCAGTCTTTTGGTCCACATTGTAAATTGTAACACTTGGCATTTTTGAGTCCCACGGGAAACATAAAACCATATGAGCATAAGTGTGCTGAATTGGGCTGGTTGGAGCATGTTTAAAAAGCGAGTTGAACTAAAAGATGTGCTGTGTACGTTCCCTTTACTTGGTCCAGTCTTTTGGCACTGTTGATTCTGTTATAAACACGTGAGCATAAGTGAGCCACTGCATGGACTGGTTTCATCATGTATCAACAACAGTGTGGATAATAGATGCAGCATGGACATTGCACTCCTTTTGATTGAGATCACAAAATGATTTTGATTGGGTCACACACAATGCAATCCAGCTCGTGAAGCTGCACCCAAGGCAAGGGGGCTGACCAAACATGCCATTTTAGCAAAACTTGAGCATCCACAAAGCAGCATTAGACGTGAATTTTTTTTTATTGCAGTTAGGAGAAGGATTCGTTGTGTAGTATATGTGTCTGGAGGTGCACTGAAAACCTGCCACCTCACAGGGAGGCAGAGTCCAAATGGGTGGAGGAGCACAAGCTTGAGGCACACTCCGACTGGGTTCGCGACGTTGCTTGGGCCCCGTCACCTGGTCTTGAGTCCCAGAGCACAATTGCCTCCTGCTCCCAGGACCGACGCGTCATCCTCTGGACAAGCACTGACCTGGCCACGTGGAACTTCCAGGTGTGCCTTCTTGCACTTTTGTCACACCTTGTGTAACCACTGTAGTAGTATAAAAAAAGCGTGCCAATTGAAAGTTTCCAATATGCCCCAGTTTTTATGATATGCAAAGAAGGCTCATGGTCAGAAAATAGCATTTTTCCAGGAAAACAAATATTTACCCAAAATGTTTTCCCAAAAATGTTTTTTGTGTGTAATGTTTGCAGCTAATGCACTCGAATGTCATTATAAGAAAATAGCAAACAAAACGAAGTAAAATGCATTGTTTGCTGAAATTAATACCGGGCTTTAACAAGGTAAAATTGACCTGTCAATGGATATAGAAAGCTAGAAGGGTCTCTGAAACCAATACTTAACTGTTTCCCCCACTATATTACTTTCCGCGAGGTTTGGCACTTGTTCAATGTAACAGTTCAAAATTCCCATGTCAAAATATACGGTCGAGCAACAGGTCTTTGTCACCATCGCGCACAGCCATTCGCCGTCTATGGCTCACCATTGCCATCACACCTCTCCCACTGCGGCATGCCATGCAAGCTGGCACAGCGAGAGAAGTGGGATGGCCATAGTTAGCGGCTGCTTGTACATGGCGACGTTGCGAAGCACCAGTGGATCCAATACTCTCGCTGTGGCACGCTGCGTGAACTGGCACAGCTCAGCCTGGCCTCCGATACTGCATCGGTGCCTCTGCAATCTTCGAGGTCATGAGCTGGCAGAGCCAAGTGGGCATAGTCAGGTTTGCTGACTGTGTCCAACCTCCTCACTCATGCAGCGGGGATAGTGAGCGGCGGATCAGCTGCGCAGTCAACTTGCTGTGTGTGCAACATGTTGCACGACCTTCGTTTGTGTCTCGGGTGTTAGCAGGCCAGTATAATGTAGCAACTCCTTCCATTTGATCTATCCACTCTCATCATTCAGCCCCTGATGCCTTCATATGCAAGCAGTCACCCGCTTCGCAGCGCAAAAAAAAAAATGCAATGGCCTGGCATAGAAACCGTACGTCATCCCACTCTATCCTCTTAGACTGTTCACTCTTTAACCGTTTTCACACCATATAAACGAGCCAAGTGGCAAGTGGCAGACCACATTGTACATATTTAATTGTTCGCTATCTGCAAGCCTTGTAAGGCTGTTTCACATGGTGCGATTCTGCACTGCGATTTTCGCAGCTGCGATTTTCGCTGATGCGAAATTCGCAACGGCCATTTCACATGGCGCGATGTCAACAATGCGATTATGTGACGCCCAGGGTTGCTTGCTGCCAGATTTTGTCGCACACGCCGCATAAATTCGTTTAATGTAATGAAAAAGACGTTCGCGTTATAATATAATTGACCTCTCTTTATTAGGACCAAATAATACGTGCGTTTTGTAATTTAAAAGCGCTTTAAAGTTTAGTTTGCATTGGAGTACGCAACAGCGGTTTGTGAAGTTCAATACGAGGAGAAATGGCGGACGTAAACAGCTGTTCGCAGGTGGTCGTTCAGCGTTGTGTGCTGTCTCTGTGTGTGTTTTATACCTGTGTCGTTCTACCTGCGGTTAAAAAAATTACAAGAGGACCTATCAACAAGCCCTTATAGCTGTTGTCATCGCATATGCAGTATTCGGGATTCGGCGGAGTCGTCATGTCAACGCAGAGACCCTCGCGCTACCCGTGATTAACGTCAGCTTCTGAAAAACGGATGTGTGTGTATTGCTCGTGATTGCGCATTAGTGGTTCCTGCTCCTAGCAATATTCTTGCACCAAACTTAGCAGCAAGCACCAACCCAAAAGCTCACGTCTGCCCCTGAACAAAGCCGCTAATGATCTGTGTGTAATTACTGAACGTGCAATGGAATTTGTGTTGTGAACGTTTATCTTAGCGCCAGCCTGGCTCGTCCGTCTCGGCGCCTGTGCTGTAATTATTCATACAAGTGCTCTCTGAATATTTAGAAAGGCGTAAAAGCCGACACCACATTTGTTTTAGGAGCTGCAGTCACTTGTGTACGTAGTATCGTATCATTCTGGCAGACATGGGCGTCGTCTATTTTCTCGTCCTGTTTCTTGCGCTGTAAGTGTGCTGTGAATCTGTATCAAGAAGCTTAAGTTAATATGCTGCAGTACGTAGCGCAGCCGCGTAGCCACACGGCTAAGATTAAAATACCTTGTTAGGAGTATGTTTGTTTGTTTAATAACAAAATCGAACGCTAAAATTTTGTATTCATGGTGGCAAGTGTAAGGTAAGAAGCTATCGAAACTATCCGCTAATGGCATGCGTGTGCTTCTACCTGCTTCAGCACGTTATCCTTAAAGTGAGGCTGAATACCCCTGATAACCAAAAACATATGCAACTGGAGCAGGTGCTATGATTCCTCTCCTGGAAATGAAAGCCAGCATCCCAGTCTGTTAAGCTAGTCATGTACTTAACCTATATTAGACCAATGTTAGAGTATGCTAACTGGAGCCATTTAAAACTGGGTTATTTCACCAAAATAAGAAAGTGCAAGGAAAGTTTCAAGGTACAGTCTAATCTGGTATTCCCGAACCTATTGTATTAGCAAAACTTTATGCCTCCCTGAATTGCCTGCATTAACCCAATGCTGAAAACAGGGGAAGCTGATTCCCTTTCTTGCTGTTGAAAAGCTGCTAGAATCTCAATAACAGACCACTTATGTTCTGAGAGAAAGTGAGGGGCACTGACAATATCTCTAATCTTTTGTATGAGCCTTCACCTTGACCGAAAATGGAATAAAAATATTTACCTTTGCAAGCCTCAGAATCCAAACATTCTCAAAATTTTGAGGAGCCACATTAAATTTTTGAGATACAGACAATAAAAAGGGTGCCTAAGTACAAGTGCACACTGAACACACTTGAGTGGTTAAGTAGCCAGCTGCGAATGCAAAAGCGTCCATAGCTGCTACCTCGAGGTAACTGCTAGGTTGCACGTGTGTTTCTCCTATAGCCCATGTACCTGGCAAGGGGAATGGTTATACGTAGTCCTGGGCTTTTTCTTTTTTTTTCAATAGGTGGTGGCTAGCTGATTCCATCTGTTTATGTATTTATCATTTGTGTGCATCTTATGTGCATGTGTTTGTGTCATGTTCTGATTGTTATACATGCAGTGATGCAAGCATCTTTTTTTTTATATATTGCACTACAGTCATTTATTAAACTTTGTGTTGAAATGTACAAAATGTGGCCACCCAGTAATGGTTAGGACAGACAGCAGGATTGGCAAAAAATATGATGCAGATCCAATGCACTTGCTTGAATCGACATGAGGCGAAGCTTTCACGCAACGGTTAGTTGAACTCTAGAAAACTAACTGCAGTGTTTACAGTTGTCCTTATTTCACCCGATGCAACACGTACTCATAGACAATGTTTGCTTATTCACCGCACAGGTCACATAATGTAATGTATACATAGCACGGTGAACTCACTCAAACGTTGGCTCACTAAGACTTCGAACTAACCGTGAGTCTGAGTTCGTTTCAGCCTGACTGAGTAGAATTTTGGTGAATACGAGTAAGAGCAAGCTCAGTTGAGTAAACTTTTAGTGAATATTGTCATGTGGTAGTCGGGGAAAGCTGATCCAAGTATAATTTTAGTGAATATGAGTCAAAGCAAGCTCGGCAAGTAGATTTTTGGTGAATATGACTCAGTGCAAGCTCACCCGAGTAGAATTTTGATGAATATAAGACGAAGAAAGCTTGGCTAAGTAGATATTTGGTGAATATGACTCGGTGCAAGCTTGCCTGAGTAGAATCTTTGTGAATATTAGTCAGATCAAGCTCGGCCAAGTACAATTTTGGTGAATATGAGTCAGAGCAAGCTCGGATAAGTAGACTTTTGGTGAATATGACTGAGCAAGCTCGATTGAGTAATGATGGGATATGGTTATACGAGTTTATGCAGCAATACATGTAAGTGCAGACTCATTAGCAACATTGCCTCCATCTTTATGGGCTATACCTACGCCTCGTGATGAGTCTGCACACTTTATGAGCTGTGGACATGCAAGACCCACCCACACTTGAAAAGATACTATCATTCATACGAAGGAATGCAACCGGCTGACTTCACTGTACAATTTTGATCTGCTTTTGTTTAATGAGTTATCTACTGCTTATAAAAACAAGGTGTTCGCCTGCTTTTCGCATATTCCATGTGTTTTACAGGAAGTAGAGACAGAGAAGCAAGAAAAGGCAAGGATGTTTATGGCTATGTAGTTTCTTAGAGTACTGCAATATGTTACAACCAGCATAAACAAAAGTAATTCGATGCACTGAAGTAAGCGAAATGTGCAATTACCTTTTAATGTGAGGGTTAATACAGATGCAGTAAGGATACAAAGTCTGCAACACACTGAAGGTTTATTGGTTTTTTTATTCAGGAGAAAAATGATGCATCAGAAAAATGAGAAAAAAACTGTTTAAATATTGCTTCGAAAATAAATTGGCAATACTGCTTATTCCCAGTCAAAGCGTGAAATATGCTATTGTAGAACATTCATTACGATATCCAGTTTGCACGTTCGCTTTGCGTCTCGCAGCGGAAGTAACAGAACCTTGAAATGAGATAATTCGATCATTGGGGAAAATGCGCATGAAAGCCCTAACCAACCGACTGCAACTAAATGGTCGCGCGTATAGCGTGACCTATTGACCACAGCATTTGTCCGTGGTTGCATATTCTTTAAATTGTTCCGTCCGTAAAAGCATACGGCGATAAAACTGTGGCGTTTTCGTATATCGCGAGTTGTCTCCAGAACCAGAAAATTGGGACGACATCCGAAGGCCATGCCTTCCCGTGAGGGACACCTCGTAGTATTTACACACTCGCAGCGCGTGTGAATAACGGAAAATCACGCAAAAGTACGTACTATCAGCACCCGAAGCCAACCTAAAAAACAGCGTCGCCAGATTAGCAACGTAGCGTGTCAACAAACTCGTAGAAATCACAGAACCGAATCTGACCGAGTTTTTATCTGCACTGTTCGCGTGTCGGTGCTGATGTTACGTACCGGTTGCGTAATCCAAGGCTCCACTCAATTAGTTGCACTGTTCGAGGCTCGTTGATCCAATATTTATAGACAAAAAAGTATATATAAACGTTGCGTTGAGCGACCGCCGCCATTTTCCAAAACAGACCGCGAAATACCTCTCGGCGCAATTTCGACGGAAAAATCGCAGCGATTGCTGCGACGTTGCGACGCTGCGACCAACCGGTTGGTCGCAGCCGAAAATCGCAGAAACGGCCCTGCGACTGCGATTTTCGTCGCATGCGACGGAAATCGCACTTCCGGTGCGATAATCGCAGTGCAAAATCGCACCATGTGAAACGGCCTTATGCATACGCGCTTCGAAATCACACCACACTTTACAGAGTAATCTAAACCAGATCACGGGAAATGCTTCTACTAAGTCATTCCTCGCGAAGCTTTGACTATGTTTTTCCCCTCGCAAGAGCAAGTTGCGCTGTTCGCCCTGATTTGTGAAGCCTTGTGCGTGTCATATGTGCCTCCGAGATTCGCAGTCACTGACGCGGAATGGACATGGCAAAGCGAGGATCAGATTTTGCGAACAATTTCAGGGATTTCCCCCGCTCTCAAGTCATGCACTGCAACAGCAGCAGCAAGCTCTCACAGCGCACACCGCCACCTTTCCACAGACAGCTTTATTGCAATGCCCATAATAATTACAACAGCGTTACCTGTTATGGCCTCCGAGATACATGTGCAGGCACCACCATTCTTGCGCAGCGCAGCGTGCCTTATACTTTTGAGCACGCACGGCGTAGGCAATAGGTGCTGGCAGATACAGGAAACCCAGGTTTGAGCATCGAACTGCTGTCGTGGTAACATTAAATTAAAGGGAAGAAATCAGTGACATGATTCAATTCTGGGGTTTAACATCCCAGAACCGCGATGTGATTATCAGGCACGCCGTAGTTGGGGACTGGTGATTAATTTTGACTACTTGGGGTTATTTCAATGTGCACCTAAGTTCTAACTACATGAGCATTTTCTTGCATCTCGCCCCCATCGATATGCAGCCTTCGAGACCGGTACCGAACCTGCGACCTCAGAAACAAAGAAAAAAAAGAAAAGAGGAATGTACTATACAAGGAGTGTGGCCGACGCACAGAATCGATCACCTAAAACACTACCCACAGCACATCACGAAAGCGCGAGTGCCATACAAAAACAAGATTGTCTTCAGACCTCTTTTTTGTATTACTATTGCGAGTGCTTTGTCTTTTAGTTCCTTTCGCCGAGTATCTTTAGACTGCATAGTGTTTGCTTGTTTACTGTCTTTTTATTCGCTCCTTCCTTTGCACTGAATAAGGCTGTTGCGTTTGCTTATCGGCTTTGCTACTCTAGTGGCCCTTCCGAGATCCACAGAGTGTACTGCGAGCATAATGATGATGTTGATGATTTTTATGGGGTTTTTACGTGCCAAAACCATGATCTGATTTATGAGGCACGCCGTAGTGAGAGACTCCGAAAATTTGGACCACCTGAGGTTCTTTAACGTATACCTAAATCTAAGTACACGGGTGTTTTCGCATTTCGCTTCCATCGAAATGCGGCTGCCGTGGCCGGGATATGTTGATTTAACGGCATCCCCTTTGAAACGGGGCGGTGACAAATAATCCCCTAGCCTACTTGATTTAATCAGTCATATTATACATGTTTTTACAGTGAAAGCTGTATATGGCTAGGCGAAACGAAAAACCGTTCGCCACATGTTTCGATAAAAGTCTCCATTGGCTACGCCGTCAGTTACGTCGTTCTCTACGTCGCACCCAAGCGCGAGCGCCATTGGCAGCGCCGTTAGTGACGTCATTGCTGCTCTGCCCGCAACGCCGCCTCCTCGACTCGCCGTTGTCGCATGCGTTCGATATCTCGAGTTAGCTCGGCGTCGTGGTTAGCAGCATCCTCCCTCCATTGGCGCTTGCGTTCCCCTTCGCGATTTCAACGTGGACGTTTCGTCGCAGCCGAAGCCAAAGTGCCGCTCGAGAAGCTCCCGCCGAAAGCGGGCGTTGGCCCCGGCGAACGTGTTCCCGCCATTGCCACGTTGACGCTGCACTGCCCGCAGTGCCGCCTCCTCGACTCGCCGTTGTCGCATGCGTTCGATATCTCGAGTTAGTTCGGCGTCGTGGTTAGCAGCATCCGCACGCCATTGGCGCTTGCGTTCCACTAGAAACACAAACATGTAACCAATAATTGAGGAACGCTGCAATACAGCGTCGGGATTAACCAAGGAATCAACCTCCTTGGGATTAACCCACTGCTAAACACCGGGGCCGCACGTTTCAGCTTCGCTTGTTAAGCATCTGTACGGACCTTTGCACCTTTGCAAATATCTGGTTAATATTTTAGGAAACAGGGCGAGCGAACGCCTCCAACTCAAGGATGACAACCGGTAACTACAGCAATAACGAAGGGTGACCATGACGTGTGGTGTGTGTGTGTGTGTGTGTGTGTGTGTGTGTGTGTGTGTGTGTGTGTGTGTGTGTGTGTGTGTGTGTGTGTGTGTGTGTGTGTGTGTGTGGTGTGTGTGTGTGTGTGTGTGTGTGTGGTGTGTGTGTGTTGTTGTGTGTGTGTGTGTGTGTGTGTGTGTGTGTGTGTGTGTGTTGTGTGTGTGTGTGTGTGTGTGTGTGTGTGTTGTGTGTGTGTGTGTGTGTGTGTGTGTGTGTGGGTGTGTGTGTGTGGTGTGTGTGTGTGTGTGTGTGTGTGTGTTGTGTGTGTGTGTGTGTGTGTGTGTGTGTGTTGTGTGTGTGTGTGTGTGTGTGGGTGTGTGTGTGGTGTGTGTGTGTGTGTGTGTGTGTGTGTGTGTGTGTGTGTGTGTGTGTGTGGTGTGTGTTGTGTGTGTGTGTGTGTGTGTGTGTGTGGTGTGTGTGTGTGTGGTGTGTGTGTGTGTGGTGTGTGTGTTTGTGGGTTGTGTGTGTGTGTGTGTGTGTGTGTGTGGTGTGTGGTGTGTGTGGTGTGTGTGTGTGTGTGTGTGTGTGTGTGTGTGTGGTGTGTGTGTGTGTGTGTGTGTGTGTGTGTGTGTGTGTGTGTGTGTGTGTGTGTGTGTGTGTGTGTGTGTGTGTGTGTGTGTGTGTGTGTGTGTGTGGTGTGTGTGTGTGTGTGTGTGTGTGTGTGTGTGTGTGTGTGTGTGTGTGTGTGTGTGTGTGTGTGTGTGTGTGGGTGTGTGTGTGTGTTTTTCGTTTTCTTATTTTTTTTCCTTTTTTTCTGCTAAGTTTCTCGAGGCCGCGAAGCATTATCATCCCATCCGAGGAACAACGCGAAAGCTCGGGAGAGTACTACTTCTCCTAGCTATCGTGCGCGATAAGAAAATGTAGGATTATCGTGCAAGTGACGCACGCACCTCTCAGGATTCTGGACACTGTATCACGGACGGAATACGCACGCTTTTGCTTATACGTGCTGTCGTCGAAATGCTGCAGTGCGTGTCGCTCCAGTTTCTGTTGGCCTCGTTGCTTATTCCGCCATTTACATACGAATGCTTCCTACGAAAGAAAGCCCGTCTTTCCCAAGAACCCGTATCACACCTACCCCCCCCCCCTCTCACCCCCACCCCTCTTTGCCCTACCGCATTCCTTGCAATACGTCCACCTTACTTTTTCTCTGCAGTTGATTCGCACTACGGTACGCGCCCGCATCGAGCGCTGAAGCACGTTCTTCAATCTAGCGCTTTCGTCTCCGTAATGAGAAAAATCCCCAGGCTTCCCTTTTTTGTTCTGTCTCTCTCTCCAGCAGACTTCGCAGAGGGAATTAAAATTCCTCGTTGGGTTCTTAAGTCCCTGCGATATTTGTTTTTTCGTTTCTCATCTTCCTAAACGTCCCTGGAGAGATGAAGTCTCCTTCGTGTTTGCCTAAGTACGACGCCTCGTTTTCCCAATTTCACGCGTGCAGTTCTTTCCTGTTCTATTGCATTTCTAGCTACGCTCTTCACACCTGATTACGTGTCTTTCTTTTTTTATTTATTTTTTTTTTCCTTCTGCATGTTTAGATTTGAGTTTCGAATCATTTCCTTATCAGAGGGTCAAAGAAGCGGGTGACTGAATTACTTTTTTTCGCGCATTTCTCGCACCGCACGTGTCACTCAAATGCGTCATCATTTCGAGAGTGTGATTTCTTAGTGACGACATTCCTTGACAACGTTGCAAACGTTCCCGCCCTGTGTTTTTCTTTTTTCGTTGCCACTTTCGAGTTTTGAATTGATGGGCAAAAAACACTTGGGTGCATGGAGGCAAAAACAAACACAATCAAGTGCCTAGTTTCCTTTTTTTTCATGAAGAAAGCTGTATGGCGGGGCATCGGGGTGTCTGTGTTCACTTGTTAGCATGTAGTCACTTGCAATTGCGATGCGAGTTGTTTCCTAGCCGTAAATCAGCTAGCCTGCGGGGGAAGAAAGCTCCCACGTTCTATAGATTTTCTTTATCATTTTAAAGATTGGAAATATTTAGAAAATCTTGGTGCCTTTAAAAGCGGCACCGGCTACAACTCATCACATAGAATGGATATACACTAAAAATGAAAGGTCAAGGCGGCACCGAACGAGAGGTCACAGTAATAAAAAAATGACCAAATCAGGTGACAGAAATGAAATACGGACACTTCACAGCATAAATCGCATAAAACACACTGGAACGTCAACTCGGCTCAAAAAGATACACTGAAGACAGAAGATACGATGTGAGGTCATACGAAGGCACATCAACTCTGGCACAGGAATGAACACAAAATGAGGTCAATGAAAAAACAAAGCTTACATCGGTTGACATATACTGTAATCAATATTTTCCACCAACATCACTTTTTTAATTCTACTGACCTTCTTTTGTTTAGTTCTTTGTTTCGTCGCATTTGCTCATGCATTACACCGTAGAAAAGTCAGACTAAGGTTTCTTCTGCTCTGGTCGTCGCTGTATTCGCTTCTGAAAATCGCAGCAGCTAACGACGATTTTCAAATATTCAAATCCTCGGGCTGTTCGGCAATCTCGAGAGGGCGGTAATTAGTCCCTGCTGGATGACTGCTTTTAGCTTTCGAGCTGTACCGTCCCGGCATCGATTCACACGTTGGCGTCCCAATTTCTGGCACCTCGGTGCTTTTTTTTTTTAGAAAAATATCGGTCGATGTTGTGGCACGCGTTCTTCATTCACCACTGAACTATTGCTCGGCGCTGGTGTGAGTGAAAGCTGACACAGATAATATACTTAAAGGAATACACACGATCGAGAGAGAAACAATATTCAGTTTATAAACAAAGTAGTCTATCTACACGATCGTTAACTTCGCGGTAATAGGTCCTTTGGTGGGAAGACGACTACGGGCTTCGTAGATGCGGCAGAATACACACCAGAGCACCGGTTCACGGCGGTAGTCGTAGACGTCAACTCCCGGTTTACGCACGCGCGTAGTGTCAGCACAGAATACCCAGAAATAGCGGAAGAGGTTGTTATTGCGTTTACCCACCCCCTCCTCTACGAGGTAGTTCTTAGCGACTCACAATCCGCAGTTCGTAACTACGTGCGGGGGCGCATTTCCTCCGAAGCTCTTCAGATCCTAAGGAAAGCTGGTCGACAGCACTTCGATAGCACCGCGATCATGTGGTTCCCAGCGCACGTCGCCACCCCCACCGACGAGGGCCCCCCTAACTTGAATGAGGTGGCACACCGCTCTGCGAGAGAACTGACCCGCCACGCAGAGTCAGAGACACCCTATTTCAGTTCGGACCTCCTGGTGGGAAACACGCGAGAACGCTTAGTCAGATATAACGAAATCACCAAGCACTACCAGTTAGGCAGGAGGATATTGCCTCCACCTCATCCCAAACTGAAACGTCGCCAGGCAGTCGCCTGGCGACAACTGCATACACACACCTCCCCCAGTCCGGTGCGATTGCGGCACATTTTCCCCACGCAATACCCGAGTGCTCTTTGCAAGTTACGTCAGGCAACTAGAGCGACTCTCTCACGGGTGTTGTGGGACTGTCCTGTTATAGCAGCGAAAATGGTAGTAGCTCCGGACGGAGGCTATTGCTTCAAAGTGGGCCGCCGCTCTGCGCAGCTCCAACCTCAAGACACAAGAGTGGTCAGTCCAGCGAGCCCGGGAGGCGTCGACGAAGCAAGGCCTTGACGTCCCCTCATGGGAGACCTGAGCCCGGGTCGTTAAACTTAGCCGGATTTTTAATAAAGTTGTTTCCATCCATCCGCATTAGAAGAGAAAATGGAGGTCAGTGCTCCGTTCCTTGAATTAGGCGCCGAAACTCCAGTGCTTCTACGTCAGCGTGACTTCATGAATTTCAAAGTATTTTTTTTTTTCGTTTCTGGGAAGTGGAGGTTTTGGAAACAGTTCTTGAAACTGTGCAAATTTCAGTCTTAGGGTCTCTTGGAATGCACTGCACTCCATGTTTATCGATTGAAGAAATGAAATAGGGCCATTCAGACACCACACAAATCTGTGACGTCCACGACGAGATAGTGTGGCAACTTCCAAACGGCGTCGCCAACTGTCTTTCCATCTTGCATCTTTTTTTGACTGCCAAACCAGTTCTCAAGATAAGACTGGCTCTTCTTTCCTTTTTTTTACGCTATTGCTGCAGGGTAATTTCCTAATACATCTCGAAATTCTTGTCTCTTTACATTCCCTTTAATACAGACTCTCTTTGAGTATGTTCTATGACGACAAATATAAAACAAAAAATATTTCGAACATGTTTTTCTATTGTTTTTTTTTCGCCAGAGTAGTGTTCGCTTCGAACAAAACTGAAGTCACTGAATTCGGTTGTAGTTGCACCGATGGCTATATCACAATCTTTTTTAGCGCGCGTCACGCAGTTGCAACGGCTACATCTCTTTCCAGCGCCGGCATTGACAACAGCCCAGCTGACCGTGTCTTTCCGTCGCAACTTGCTTAAAGCACTTTTCCTGATTGAAAAGCTCCCCAAAAGTACGCGAAATTTTCTTCCTCAATCTCGAAAGCCTTTTGAGCACCTCTCACGAGCAAGAACATTGAGGCTATCGAAAGTGCACAGACACTTGCCCAGCATCTATTTAACGCAGTCTGTGTATCGTTCGTCACTGTCTAAAGTATATCTTTGGGTCTACCATCCTAAAATCATCACGCCTCCATAAAGTCTGAGCTTACCTACAAAGATGAACACCTTTTGGGTGAAAAGTAGCCTCCAAACCATTCATAGAACGCAAGCATCAGCAAAAGTAACCCGCCATGTGTGGTCAGGTGACAGCTCTGGTAAAGCGAACAGGGCGTCGAAACCTCTCACCTACCCGTGCGCATTGTCGAACCAAAGTCTGACCGAGTCGTCAATAGTAGTTATCTCTCGTTCGCTCTATTTCTCTCCCCCTCTCTGTATTATATTTATTTTTTTTTTTCAGCGAGGAAGGGTCTGTTGCAGCCAACAGAGCCACGGAAAATTATACCCTCGGGCTCTTTGGCATTGTCACGGCAAAGATAATTAGCTCCCAGAGGACAACCTTGTTTTGCCTCTGGGATTCTCCTGGAGAGGCGTATTCGCGTCGGTTGCCACAGAGGAACGCTCGTTATCGAACGGCGATCGATACGACAGCGGATACCCGCTCCATTCTTTCAGCGACTACGCGGGTGTTCGGCTTCTGAGCAGGAAGTCGAGGGTTCGATTCGGCAACAGCGGCGGCCGCATTCCAACCGGGTAATATTGTAAAGACGCGTGGTCAGGTTTTCGGTTCACGTTAAAGAGACGCTTTAAAAAATCCACACTACATCTGAAGTTTACACCTTAATGTATTCTTTAAGAGCTCTGTACTTTCGTTAATTTCGCAGTATTATGTTTTTTTTTTTTTTTTGGGGGGGGGGGAAGAAGAAATCAATCAGTGGCGACTTGGTGGTAAACGCGAGAGAAGCTCGTTAGCAATACGTCGCACCTCGTTTAGATCACGAATCAATCATGCAAACCACGTTCACCGCATTACAAAGTGTTGTTCAGGAGTTCCCTCGATACACGTCCGGCCTTATGAAGGAACGAAGTACAACTGACGGCGGTCTGGTGCGGAACCACCATATATATATATATATATATATATATATATATATATATATATATATATATATATGAAAACCAACGGGCCCGATTTCATATCATAAGAAGCCAACAAACAATGACACCAAGAACAGCAGTCCGAGTGTTGACTACTTATGATTTGACTACATACTACTTCACCGACTTCACACACACATTTTTTTTTCACTTTTACACTCCTAAATGCTAACGCATTAATAATGAAGGTCAAAGTTTAATGTCATTTTTTTTTTCACGCGAGAACTCCAACGCTGGCACATCAGCATGACGTCACGGATGTCGAGGTATACTTTCGTAATTGCGTCACTGTGGCTCACAATAACTTCTCTAAACTTGCCATGCTCGACCTTTCACTGTCCGAGAATACAATGCAGCCAATGTTTATCGATAAAAGCTTAACTGGGTCCGAGGAGAGACATTCAAAAATCCATGACGTCATGACGAGGTGGTGGTGCTGCTGCAGGAATGCGGCGTCGTTGCCTGCCTCTCGCTTTGCCCTCTTTCCAGGCATACCAAACCTCTTTGTCGTAAGGGCGGGTGTTTTCTGTATTCTATAAAGGTAATTTACTATTACAGCGCTAATAATTTTTTCTCTTGAGTGTTCCTTTGAAGAACCTCTCGTTGGTCAAACTTATTCAGGAACACTCAACTAGGGCATTTCGTACAGCTCACTACGAAGGTTTTTGGATGTGCAGCCCCGAATATTCATGATGACGATGAAACTTGATGAGCTCTGATGTCTCACTGGCTTAGGATTTATTTATTTATTTATTTATTTATTATTTATTATTTATTTATTTATTTATTTATTTATTATTTATTTATTTATTTATTTATTTATTTATTTATTTATTTATTATTTATTTATTTATTTATTTATTATTTATTTATTTATTTATTTATTTATTTATTTATTTATTTATTTATTTATTTATTTATTTATTTATTTATTTATTTATTTATTTATTATTTATTTATATTTATTTATTTATTTATTTATTTATTTATTTATTTATTTATTTATTTATTTATTTATTTATTTATTTATTTATTTATTTATTTATTTATTTATTTATTTATTTTGCCCTCCAGGTTTACACATAACAGAGGGGAGGGGCAAAGAATAAGAAAGTACGAATCGAAAAAAAAGTATACATAATAGACAATGCACAAAAGCATAAAGTTAATAAGGCAACCCATAGTAATACAATGCAAAATCACCCAACAGTCGAGCACTGCCGTACGTATTCAATAAAGCAGATTTGAAAAGGGTTGAATCGGCGTTAGAAGCGACTGATCCCGGGAGGTTATTCCACGCTGTGCAAGTTTTCGGGTAGAAAACCCGCGAGTATGTTACCGTATTCCAGCGAGGGACATCAAGCTTTTGTCGGTAGTCAATACTACTCGATATAAAGGGCGGTGGGCAAATGGAATGCTGACCAAGCTGATTATTGTGCTAGTAAATTTTGTAGACTTTATAATAATGCCGATAATAAATTCGGATATTCCGCGTGTATTTCACATCCGAGTGAGAGCGCTCACTAGGCTGGTGAATTTAAAAATTATGGGGTTTTACGTGCCAAAACCAGTTCTGATTATGAGGCACGCCGTAGTATGGAACTCCGGAAATTTGGTCCACCTGGGGTTCTTTTAACGTGCACCTAAATCTAAGTACACGGGTGTTTTCGCATTTCGCCCCCATCGAAATGCGGCCGCCGTGGCCGGGATTCGATCCCGCGACCTCGTGCTCAGCAGCTACACGCCATAGCCACTGAGCAACCACGGCGGGTGCTGGTGAATTTACGATACTGTCGTTTCTACAATATTATTTGACAGCAAACGTAAACGGTCAGTATTCAGTGCTTTATCCAATTATATTTTAAAGGTATGGGAAGCTCACGTTTAGTCCCGCTGGGACTGCTGACTTCACACACTTACGGTTTATGTTTCTCACAGTTGTCACATTTGCCACCCCTGAGAGTCGCCTAAATGCGCGTCTTGTTTTGCTTAAAGTGTCGTGCACAAAGTGCAGGTACTCATTGCGTTCTGTTGGTCGTCATTTTGTCAGATAGTAAACTTGACTCTTGGTGACCATGCCCGCAGCTCAGCTGCAGCGTTCTCAGGCTTCTTTGCGTAAGTACAAAAAAAAAACGTACGCGGTGCGTTTCCGCGGGAGACTGAACGACTCGACTGATGGCGCCAGAGTTTAATGACGTGGCCAGAAACGGCCACTCGGAGCAAATGCCAGCAGCCTAACCTGCCAGGCTAACCCTGCCGGTAGCAACATCACCACCACCAGTTTTATATTATGTAATCTTGTGTGAAGGTATCATCAGCAAGAAATTGGAACGCTAACGGGAAATGACTGGTCAGAACAGCCGCTACGCGTACTTGTATGGAAGGACGATGTGTAACGCTCTCTATAGCCTAAGAAACGGGTAGCCCCAAGTCACGGCGCTTTGTTGAAGCGGGAATCGAGTCAGCGTTATGAGTGAAGGTGAACCTGAAAATGACACCGTGATTCTAGTCGCTTGTTTGCCTCTGAACTTACTTCGATAGCACATTGCCTACGACTTAAGCACGTGACCCACTTATTACGAGGCGTGCACCGGCTTCACAGATAAATTTCGATAGACCCTGCGTCGAGTGGCCACATAATTTCGCAACGACGACGTCACCGCGTTCCTACGGTATCCGCCGTGCTCACACGGAATCCCCCGCCAGCCTGTGCAGCGGCTCTCAAATCTCCGCTCTCGCGTCATTAATTCCCGCGCGAAGCGGACAAATTTAGCTCGGCGTGCCACCGCGAGCGACTGCCCGCCCCCCTTAAAACGGTTACAGCCCGTTCGCTTCTCTCCGCTCTCGTAACCGCTCTCCATTATGCCCAGCACCCTCGAAACAATGGATATGCACCAAAGGACAACCACCATTGTGGTGTCCTTTGTGAAAGCACACCCTACTCTCGATGAGCGAGCCCGCGGTCGTCCTTTATTCAATCTTTATTTTCTTACGCCGCGTTAGATGCCAACGTTCCTTTCCATCCGAGACTGCGGACGCAATAATTTTTCCCTCCACCCGCGCGCTCATTAACACTCACAATGCTGTAGCAACATGCTGCTTTGGCAAGAGCTGAGGCGTGAACTGTAGCAAAACCACAAACGCGTACTCAACAGACAATATCCAAACGCAAACAGCCCGCGTTATACCATTATACCATCTGCATAACTGGCCGCAAGTGGGTTCTCGTTATATGCGCAACGTTCGTCTTTATTTTTTCTCAAAGCCCGAGCTGCAAGCGTAATTTTTTAATGAGATTCGTCGTGGCCGCCGCATTTCGAACGGTTGTTGCAAGCGTGCGCGCTTCGCTCATTATAGTGATGGCGGTAAGTGTACGCGCAGCCAATTAGTGTTCGAGGCACGATTAAAACGAGTACAGAGTCCGTGAAAAAAAAAAAAAAGCCTATAAGTCACATCTTTATTCAACGACCCTTCTGTGGTCCGACTGTATCGAGCCGATTTCGAAATGGACGCGAACAGTCGAAACGTGAAAGTCACTTGCCCGTACGTGAGTGCGGATTCGCGTGTTGCTTCGTACCGTTTTTTTTTTTTTTTCGAGCGATACCTATGACTACCTCAACGTGGTCAGCTCATTAGAGATAGTGCCGTTTCCAGACGATTTCAAAACTTTCGCACGGCCTCAACGCTGGCGCAAGCTCGGTACACCGTTGCTTCTGAAGAATATTTGCTAAGGACTCGGCCTATGAAGGAATGGTGTTGCCTAACTTAATTTCTAGGGAGTCTCAATAAACCGCAGTGCTACGTGCAGAGTCAGGTCCCACGGTAAAGCAAGATGTCGAAGGTCTGCAGAATAGTCTATACTAGCAGTCTTCTTTTTTCTTAGTTCGAACAAATTTTTATTATCGTCTGTGAAAGGTAGTGTTACACCACCTTTTCAGGTAAATTTCTGTAAGAGGCAGAGCTTACCTGCAATCGAAATCGCAATGTCCAGGTAGTAAATTGAAAAAAAAAGAATTCAATAATTGTTTCTTTTTTTAATTATTCACTTTAGTACATGGTGCAATAACAAAAATGAAGACTAGCAGTAGTGTGATGTCTCTTTAACAGAAGTCCTACAGCTATATATATATATATATATATATATATAGCACCGCTTTCGAGAGATCAGTGTAAAGAATGTGCAAAAAATGCGCCGGCGCATAGTCAGTGTTGTCCCGAACTTCTAAGCGGAGCGTTTGGAAAACTAAACCGGAAAAGAAAGTGCTTTTTGTAACACATTTTGAAGACAGCTTATCGTCACTGCTAAGATGAAGCAGAGGCAGCACACAATAGACTAAGCTGAAGCCTATATAACGTCAATCGAATATCGACAATGTGGGAATCGACGTTATCGTGAGGGAGTCATTAGAAAAGGATAAATTCTACGGTGAAGCTAAAGACGGTCCATCGGTTATCGATAGAGTTAGCATAAAGGTCGTAAGTACATCGCAAGACCTACTGACAACGAACGGGCCTAACCTTCCAAGGCTTCGTGGCAGTGCAAAACCACCCGCTCCCTTGGCGTAATTGAAAGTGTGTGTTATTGCCGCAGTCGTAAGGAAGGCATATCTAGAAGTGGAGACTCCGGCTGAAAGTGGGGAGTCCGAAAGGGAAGCGGGAAGATCAACGCGGAAGTGCATAAGTACGCGGTTTTTAATTAGCACCTGGCTCGAGAGATCTGACCATCGGCGCCGTATTCCCACGGGCCAATTCGGGAGCCCGAGTTTTTTTTTTTTTTCCCCTCGGCGTCTCCCCGTAATCGAACGAGCGTGGCGAGAGCGCTGCCTCCACGCGGCCCGGTGATTTCCGCGGCACGCCTTCTATAAATCACTCGTCTATACAGAGGAGGGAGTGGACAAGATGGCGGACGAGGCAGGCTTATGAGCGAGCGGGCGGTTAGCTTCAAACGGGAACTGGAACGATGCTTCGCAGCCATCCTCGGAAATTGCCCAAAATGAATCTGGACCATTTCGCCAACACAAACTGCAAGGGGTGCGCGAATACTAATTTTATTTATCTGTGAGAACAAATCGAATACGACGCGAATAGTTCCATACACGAATCGAATACCCCTTCTGTAACCTGGGCCTGAAGCCCAGCGCCTGAAGGCCCTGTGAAGTGCCCAAGTGTTCTGGCCCCCCCCCCCCCTCCTCGCCTGCAGATCCTCGTGATTTGTTGCAACTGTGTCCAGGGACAAAGTCCGAAGATACAAAACACTTCGAGGTGCCGAGATACGACCAGACCACCCCGCAGACTACGAACGGTTAATTATGGACAGTGAGTTTCCACAGGCTATTAATGCATGTTTCTTCGCGAGGAGACTGCACGCATTTACTTAATAATTACCCGTACGGCAAACCGTGCGATTACAAAAAAAGAAATCAAATATAGAACAGTTGTCCCCGTTTTTATAAACGATGTTCATATCCTAGTATAATCACAACGTTAAGCAAGTTCTCTCGTTGCACATATCTGGGCCGCGATGTTGTAGCGATGCCTTATGACTTATTCTATTCTAGTCTTATCATCCACCGCTCACGGCCGGCTGATCCCGTTGATAACGAGAGCGGCCCGTCGCTCTGACCACTGACACAGCGCGATAAGCGCGAAAAGGCATTATTACCGGAAAGGAATCGCTGCAAAATACCGGCCTTGATGAATGTTTACTAAAGGCCATAAGAAGAGCATTAGAAACAAATAAGTATTTCATTCCTATGATTCCAATTCCTATAACTCAATGGTTAATGCGAATTCCCTCTGAGCCGACGTAAAGCGTGTTACACTACGAATCGACGACGATGACGGATACAATTAATAGCTTGAACCTTACGTGGAAGGAATATCTTTGATCATCGGCTCTTCCTTCAGTCGAGGTTCTTGCCAGTATATACTGTATCTCACTCCTAATATCATTCCCTTAAGTTCATTATAACCACCGGAACACGTTAACTACGCTGATTGCATCAGACTTGTATTGTAGCTTGGGAACTTGGATAGTCAACTAGTAGTCTTTGCATTACGACTTGTGATATACTCGCGGGAACTCATTCTTTGGTGAGTTTGTGGGGCTACGACTTCGTTCTTCCACGAGTGTGCCACTTCTGATTGCACGTCGGAGCAAAGGAGTAGCAGGCACCTTTACGAGGTGCCTACCGTCTCCTCATGTACATGTAATAAAACAAAAATTCAGGGCCATTACACTACTCTGAAGATGGAAGCGAGCGATGCTGTGACTATGGTGGGCCTGCTGTAGTGAATATTGCCCCCACGAGGAAAATGGGCGTATCGTCGTTGGGCATAACCCAACCGAACATGTCTATCGTAATCGTTCCCGTTGAGAAACTCGCGTTTAAACCTGGCCGTCGCATCCGGGGAAGTTGGCGCTAGCGTTGCCGAGGCGTGCACCACCGCTGTCGTGTTCCTGGAGGGCAAGACGACGCTGACGTTTAGCCTCAACATCGCGCTCCCTCAACTCGGGGTCCACGGCCATTCGCTGGCGTTTCGCCTGGGCTTCGGCGAAACGTCAAACGCGTTAGGACACGTCGTCAGTTGCTCATGAATGGCCCATACCCCCATAAGCAATGGCTCATACCCCCGTAAACGCGGCTCCCCATTACGACTACAAAAGAAGTTAAATTCTACGCTGGAATGATCAGCGCAACGCAGCCAGCTGCGGAAGAAGACAACGACGACAAACGTGGAAGCAGTGGCACGAGCGCGTGCCGAACACGAGCACAACCGAGGGGTGCCAACGAGCCAGCTGTTGAAGAAGACGACGCTCGAGCAATGCTCATGATGATAGTTTTTTTTTCTATACGCGGGCATGATCCGGGGGAACTAGTCCTTAACAGCTTGGCTGTAAAAACTTTACCACGTAAGTTCTACAAACTAAACGAAACGTACATTATCAAAAA
>NW_023606854.1:0-60001 GCF_013339745.2 Dermacentor silvarum | reverse complement strand
CAGAGGCGCACACCCGCAGTTTTCAGTGTATCACTTCAGGAAATACAGCACAAATTGCCTAGAGTATATGAGCATATGGCTGCACCATAAATGCTATAGTAAAACCTTCATACCTCGAATCACCTGAAGAAAGCATAGTGAGATCAACTTTAAATTATACTATAAGGTTGGCAACATTCACTGCAAAGCATGAAGTAAATATACCGTAGTTAAGAAAAATAAGAACGTGTGGAAGCCATGTGTAAAAAACGTACTTCAGCATCTTAGAAAGTCAACTGTCTTAGCACATTGGTTTTGCGAGCTTAGCACAGATTCTTCATTTTCAAGAGCATGAGAAGATTCTTCAAGCGGTTTGTGAGCAGTCCGCGAGGCATTGTTGTGTCCGGCATGGCAATCTTCTGCAGCAGGACAAGCATTGATGAAGATGCGAGCGGGTACTCAAGGTTTTTGATGTAGTATGCCAGCAGGCAGATGATGAGGGCACGCTCTGATTTCCATTTGAGATCCAGATGACTTCATTAGCACTTCCAGCATAAACACAAGTGTGTTCGGTGGACGAATATACATGAGGTGCGGTGATTTCCAGGTCATTAGGCAGTGCAATCTGTGGAAAGTCACATTACAGTCATGAGGAAACACCCATCAAGGAAGCATGGCGAAAATTCTCACCACAGTGAAGTGAGATTCATAGAAAACACAACGTGAATTTTGAGCATTCGTATATTACTCAGACTTCACTGAGAATCAATTTAAAATTGTGAGAAAGCACTTGATGTCACCGTCAGTGATAGATGGGTACATGATAATCATTCCACAAACTTCCTTGATGAGTGCGAGCCTTGAATAGCCTTATAAGTGCTTGACAATGTCGAAGAATGTGCATTCACGTTGTTCTTTGCATGAAAACGCTTCCGACACTGCTTTCAGTTTTCTCTCCAGGTCACCAATGTTGCTTTTAAACCGGAGCTTGACTTCGATGCAATGCTGGAAAAAGTAAATACAATGAAGCAAAACTAGTCATTATTATTAACCACAGAAACTTTCTTCTGATATCCCTCACGCCATCAGGACTTAAAGCACAGGTTCTGTAGCTACGTAAATATTTTTACTCGAGCCTGGAGTAAGGAGCCGAGAGCTTCGAGGCGGAAATCAATACACAAGCAGCGAGATAACGCACAGAGTTCTAGACATTAGGTCGAATACGCTCAACGCAGCAGCCGTACAGTGGAAGCGTGCGCATTCGTGAACATTAAAAACATGCACATCATAATGGAGAGCACACGCATGTAAACAGGCGATACCGGCTGGTGAGGGGCAGCAAAAGAACATACATTCTTTTGACAGACATTTAAAATTTCCAAGTTTGCTGAGCCCACTAACCTTTCGAGTAACCATGCTGGAAACTCTGCTGCTTCGGGACTTCGGTAACTCCACTTTCTTGTTCCGTACCTCCTACATAGAATACGAAATAAAACACGCGACGGAATTATTTTAGAACGACACGTGAAATTCTGTCACGCTATTTATGTTGCCTGCAAAATGTCTATGTTGCACTGAAGCCTCAGTCGTGTAGGTTTGTTTACGTGTTTCATAAAGCATGGTTCTGTAGCACCACACATTAAATATTTTCACTCATGCCCGAAGTGTAGCTTCAAAAGCTTACTGCGCACAAACCAATTCACAAGCAGAGAAAGCACGCACAGAGTTCAAGATTTCAGGTTTAAAACACTATTACCGCAGTCATGCCTTGGAAGCGTGCGCATTCATGAACATACAAAAGCAGGCACATCCCCACCGCGCGCCCACGCATGTGAGAATGTGAGATATGATTGGCGGTGGATTATCCCCTTACTGCTCAGAGACTGCGCCTGACGACACTAGGCAGCTGCATCAGTACTCAGCTAAAAGAGGTGCCACATATAAGCAGATATATCGATGCAAAGTGCCGCGAGCTAGGTCAGTCATGCACAAGGATAAACACACTAAACCTCACCTAAATTAGAAAAGCACCCAAATGAAAGGAGCGAAAAGACCGGACTTGACAGGCCTTAAACTAACGAAGACCTCGTATGCCGTTAATGCGTATCTGGAAAAAAGGCCACTTACCCAAGTCCATTATTCGGCCGTGAGCAGCTGGACCGATGTTGCAATAGTCGCCACGAATTGCGCTTGCTGTAGAGTCGTCCGGCGAACAAACAACGACATAGCACCGACAGTCGCAAAAAGGCTCGCTGCCGCGCAGCACACACCACATGTCCCTGCTACGTAGCGGCATCACCGATTTCGCGGTGCACACACAAACCCAAAGACTTGCAAATCGCGAAAAAAGCCGCCACAAAGCAGCGTCGCTCACGCGAGCGGTTTGGACGATTTGAACTGTAACGGCGCTCCGCAGGCGCCTTCCCGCGCAGCCAAGCGCCATAAAGCGCCAAGCAGCCAGGAATACTCGCCCCCGCACCTAAACTCGACCCTCCACTCGTACCCCCGTATTCACAAACGCACCTCGACTCGACCCGAAATGCTCCTTAAGGGCGGCTTTTCGTTACACAAATCGCCCTCCACTCGAAACGAGCCTTGAGTGAAGGAAAGCTCGAGCGTTTTACTCGAGAATCTCAAGGTAGCCCCGCAGCTACCTTCAATCGCTCCTTGAGTGAAGTTAGTGCGCAAACATGCCTGCGTTGTGATCTGTCGCACGCCTCGTCGGCTTTTTTCAGATGGACGCCAGTTGCCTCCGCAGCTTTTCTTTCGTTAACGATGCTGCGCATATTCAAGGGCATCGTTTTACGGACTGGTGCAATCCTCTGGAGCGATTCGGCAACGCAGTAATTCTACTGTGGCACCGAGACAGATCAGCCGTCCTGTCAAGAAGACTGCCAGTTAGTGCAGTGACCTGTCTTCTTATTCTGTGCATGAGCCAGTTGATGACATGCATACATGTATTCTTCGTGCGAGTGCTCCCGAAACTACTATCAGCGCCAGTGCCGCGTTTCTCGCGGGTGATCATACAAAGCAGCATTATTTGAAACGAGGCACGATACATAACTGCTGTGGACTTCGAACCTATGAAAAGAAAACAACTGCGAAGATTCCTGCCGTTAGTGGGTGTGTTGCCTGTGTGCTCGATTGCTGAATGCGGGTCTGGCTGCGCGAGCGCCGGAATTCGCTCCGCATGAGTGGTTTGTACTGGGGTGCATCACTTACGACGCTATTCCAAGGACGGCGAAGCGCACCACAGCAAGGCGAGCTTCTCTAAAAAAACGACCAGGTGCGTTCACTTTTCTGTTTCTATATAATTTCATGCAGTTAGTTGCTCTAGGGAAAACAAAAAGTATACTGTAATTTCGCGTGGGACGTGTGGCAGTAGCTGCTATTTACAGTCGTTAGCAATAATTACGTGAGCCTTACTTCAAAATATTCAGTTTAATCAGCTTTTGCTTATGAACATCCAAGCCCAACGAGGAAGTGAGCAACCATGACATGGTTTTCATAATTATACCTGCACGTATACAGAGGGAATGTAATGTGTTATTTCAATACAAAACATTGAATAACAATACGAGAGGATAGTTTTTCGTCATCACATTATCTTTAGCGTTGAAAAAAACTGTACCAGTTGACCCAGCTCCTAATACACAAAATGCTCGCAAGTGGTAGCAGATATATGTCACATATATTTGTTGCGCACATTCCAGCTATTAGTGAGTGCATTATGTAAGTGTTCGATTGCTGTATGTCGGTCTGGCTGTGCAAACGCCAGACCAGCTTAAAACTGTATTATTGCAAATATGAATGAGAACAGTCCGAGCTTGTCAATGTAAAAAAAATCGGCTTCCTGAACACAATGAAAATCTTTAAGGAACATATTTACTTCGAAAGGTAAACTGATGAAAACGAATACTGTACCTAAGCTAGTTTTTATGTTCGTTAACATCATTGTATGTTTATAACTAACCCCTTCTCTTATGCAGGAACCAGGCTGCCAACGCAACCACGCAGAGCAACTGCCTTTTCAAGGGTGCTGCGCTTGGGTTGGTGTGCAAGCGGAGTAGAGTGCAGCTCCAGTTAATGTGTCCTGCTGTAGTGTTGTCGTTGTCGCACTATTTTGGCTAAAGCCTCTATCTCTTTTCTGACACCCTAACAGCTCCAACACCACTAAAAGCATTTTGCATACATCTGCCTTCATAGGCACCTTGCACGTTAGGTCTGTATTTTTCATCCAGGTTCCTTTTCTTAAGCCATATTTAATAAAGCAGTCTGTATGGATGAACTATTTCTTGTTTATCCAAGTGTCAATCTCTGAAACAATAAATTAAAATTAGCCTCGTCTTTTTGTGTTCTGATAGAATTGCAAAAAGAGCGGGAACTCTGATCCTACAAATACAAGCACTAGTACTTCTGACAAAGCTATTCTAGAATAAAACATCATCTGTGTTCTAGACAGTAGACTAGCAGTGTTCTAGACAGTAGCATACCGTCGGGTGTAGGCCACCCGACGGTATGCAGTGGTAAATCCTTGCAGAATATACGCTGTTTCAGCTCAGTTTCTAACTACCGCTTAAGATTAATTATGAAGACCGAAGCAATGAATTTGTTCCATTCGATGCGGAGCACAGTTGGCTTCCATGGGGTTTGCAGAAGTTCAGTAATTGACCGAGGAACAGAGCAGTGTCTTGTGGGATCCCACAACAGGCCAAATGGTGATGCAGACTGTCACAATGGCGTTGCTGAAAAATACAGTATAGAGCGCATTACTAGCATGAGTTCAGCAAAGCTGAGATTAACGAGCAAAATTATGGTATATTTCCTGATGTACACTTGCTCATGCAAAAGTAGCTTCAACATTCCACTAAATACTGAAGTGCTGCATTACAAATTGTGGGCCGTAAAAGAAGCTCACGTCTCAACCGTAACACATTATGGGCAACTTATGACTTCGCACATTAAATCATGACTATGCTCTTCAAAACAATAATATATGACTGTTGAAGAGGAATAAAATATGAGTTTGATTTCATTACGACATAGCTGTTTCATGTTTGCGGTTCAATCAATCAATCAATCTTTATTATTTCAACAGTAAGGGAATACAATTCAAATGAATATGCAGAAGGAGGTCCCATGGTTACAAACCGCAGGCGGGACCTCCATGTTCTAAATAACATGGCGTGTATTTCACCATTTTGTCAATGTGGCCAGACATAACATCAATATTAAGTATAAGTACGAAAAATAAGCACAGTGTAACTACCGGGCAGATCAGTCAAGTACTTCCGAAGCACCTAGGTTTTTTCAGGGAAGCGAGATGGTGCAATTCCAACAGATAGGCACGGCATCTATCGATGCTTTCACGTCAGTAACATGCCTTACCGTGCAACACAGACCTTGATTTTTTTCCATCAGCTGGTCTTTCCAAGGCCCACATCCTGCAGCAGAATGACAAAAATGATATGTACATAGGGCGTTCGCACGCTAATTTCAGTGCAGCTAAGAAAGTGAAATGAAAAGACATAGCAGTGCTAAAAAAATGTGGGCGTTGCGTGAGCACAGTTTATGGAACGTGCAGGAGATGCTACGACATAGCAAATTGAAAAAGGTAAGACGGAAAAACACTAATGCTGGTATTGAACTACTGACAAGTGAATTTTCGGAAGAATAAAAGATTGCGTAGCGTATATGTCAAGTGAAGCAGCACTGTAAATGCAGGCACCAGTGCTGGTTCATTGATGATATGTGCTACAATTTGAACAAACCGACTAACCACCACGGCTTCTAAAACTACCCACTCCTGCCATAAACGTTTTTGAGTAGAGGACTCAAAAAAGTTTGTTTCCTTAAAGAAGCCGGAGCTACGCACTCAACCATATGCATTCTGCCACGTGTATACTACAACTGCTTCTTCTCTACTGAAAGATTTCTTACGCGATAGTGGAATGATCATCGGACACAGGCGCGGAGCGGTACCTTGTGGATTTATGTTTAAACAGCTGAACCAATAAAACATTGTCGCGCCGAATCTCCCGCAAGCTGCAATTCAAAAAAGAAAAAAAAAGAACGTCTAGCTCGCGCAATCTTATGCTGCCTCGAATAGTATGCTCTAGGTGTAATGCCCGCAGCATGAGCAACTGGAGCCAGTCATGCTTGGATCAACGCCTCCTATATAAGAGGCGTTGCTTGGATACATCACACAAGTTTTATTGAAAGCGCGGTGGCAACTTCACGAAACCGTAACAGCCTAACGTGCTGCCAAGCATAAACTGCTCACTCACCCTTATTTTCTGCCCTGTTGTTGCTTTCAGAAAGCTTTCAGCACCACTCGGTCTTGTAGTTAAACAAAGCTGCCCATCGGCCGTTCCATGCGTTGCCTCCTTCGAAGTAAATCCAGCTCGATCGCAATACACACACGGACAATATTGACAAGTATACATGTTTATCTTTCACCGGGGGCCGCTTTCCACCGGATAACAAATGTTAAACGATATCGCTCGGCGCAGGACGCGCCTGTATCGGAAGTTTCTAGAGCGTTATCGATGCTTCTTTCCGTTGCCTGTTTTCGGCGACGCTTATGTTATCTGATTGTATGACCGACACGAATTGTCTAGAACTTTCTGGAAGACCCACGAGCTTCAGGGATTAATCTAGAACCTTCAATGACTCAGGTATAAAAAGCCGACGCGTTTCGCCGCTGATCAGGGGCGCGATCTTGTACGCGTTCCAAAATGGAATGGAGGCGTTCCGTTCCATTTTGGAACGCGTACAAGATCGCGGCCCAGATTTCGACGCTCGCCGACTGTGTTCGCCGCTATCGTTGTGCTTTGAGTGTAGCTTGCTTTTGTGGGCACAGGTTCGCCCAATAAACAACCAGTTTCGTCATACACAGTGTTATGACTGTTTTGTTCACTGTCACTACTACGTGACATCTGGTGGAGGTGCTAGTTCGTTCATACACCGAACGCCCCCGCAAAGCCGCGATCCAAGTCTGAAACCAGAGGACAACGCTACGTCGCCAAGGACCAGCGAGCTAGCCGTAGGCAGCAAGGACTTAAAACGGAGTACGAACTTCTTCCCGAGAAGACCACAGCGATCAAGGTAAAGTCAACGACTCCAATGGCAGCCCCAGCGTCCCCCATTCTGCTGCAACAACCTCTGGAGTCACCGACCTTCCGTGGATCACCGGCTGAAGACCCTGAAACCTGGCTGGAGACATACGAGAGGACCGCGACGTTCAACAAATGGACCGACGACGACAAGCTGCGCCATGTCTATTTTTCGTTGGATGACGCTGCTCGGACCTGGTTTGAGAACGGAGAGACCACCCTGGTGACATGGGACCTATTTCGTGAGAACTTCGTGAGAACCTTCACGAGTGTCGTACGAAAGGAAAGGGCTAGAAGTTCTCTTAGAAACCAGAGTTCAATTGCCGAACGAGAACATCGCGATCTTCACGGAGGAGATGACTCACCTCGTCCGCCATGCCGACCCCGAAATGTCTGAAGAAAAGAAAGTTCGGTTCTTAATGCGGGGTGTCAAGGAGCAACTATTCGCCGGATTGATGCGCAACCCGCCCAAGACTGTCGCCGAATTTCTTGACGAGGCCACAACGATCGAGAAGACGCTTGAAATGCGCGCCAGGCAATACAACCGCCGTGCCCTGACCAACTACGCCGAAGCTCAAGCGCTAAGCGCCGACGACCTGCGAGAGACGATCAGAGCGGTCGTACGGGAAGAGTTAAAGAAGTTATGTCCAAGGTCGCCGCCTCAAGTGGCCTCGATCGCCGACATAGTTAAAGAAGAGGTTCAGCGGTCACTGGAAGTGTCAGAAGTTCCGGCATCGCCTCAACCACAACCGGAAGCGATGACCTATGCCACCGTCGCCCGCCGTCAAGGACCCCCTCCGCGCTCGCGCCAAGGCCCCGTAACGTCACAGTTCCGTCGTCTGCCGCCGCCGCCGCCACCAGCACGCCCGCCCGTCGCCCAGCGCAGCTACCCGAGAAAGAGATTTGGCGCGCCCCCAACCACCTCCCGCTCTGTTATATCTCTGCGGGGAAGCCGGCCATGTCTACCGCCATTGCCCATACCGCGAGATGGGCCTACGAGGGTTCGCCGTCAACGCGCCACGGCCACAGCTTGGCGAGCGACCACGTGACATCACCGACTACCTCGCTGGAGCCCAGTGGCAACCACGACGACCGTCACGCTCACCGTCACCAGGACGTTACCTGTCGCCGCAGCGCCGACGTTACACTAGCCCAGCCCAGGGCCGGTCCGTGAGCCCCTCTCCGGGAAACTAAAGGCAGCAACCGATGGAGGTGCGTTTGCTGTACGACGCAATTCCGAAGATCCTCCGCCACCGACGAAGAAGATTCGCGAATAACGACGAATTATCCGCACGACAACACTTCACCACCGAAAGAAGACCTGTCGACGCGACGTAGCAGCAGCGGAGCAAGCGGACGCAGCCGTAATCCGACGCCACGACTTAACCGCAACGCCAGACGACGGTCTACCGACTTAGACGTGCTAATCGATGGTCATAACGTCACCGCTCTCGTCGACACTGGAGCCGACTATTCCGTCTTCAGTGGCCCGTTCGCCACCCAGTTGAAGAAGGTGAAAACAGCCTGGCAAGGACCCGATATCCGGACAGCGGGAGGCCACCTAATAACGCCGACTGGAATCTGCACAGCGAGAGTCACGGTAAACAACCGCACTTACGCAGCGAGCTTCGTAATCCTGCAGCACTGCTCCAGGGATGTCATCCTAGGCATGGACTTTCTGAATCAACACGGCGCAGTCATCGACTTAAGGTCCAAGTCGATAACGCTTTCAACGCAGAACGCGATACCACCCGAGACAAGCATAAGTTACCATGCCTTGAATGTGCTTGAAGAACAAGTCACCGTTCCGCCTCGCTCCAGCGTAATGATTTCCGTCGGTACCGAAGTGCCTGCAGACATGGAGGGTGTCATCGAGGGCGATCATCACTTACTGCTCGACCGTGAAATTTGCGTCGCTAGAGACATAGCTGAGCTACGTGCAGGGAAAGCAAAGGTGATGCTCACGAACTTCAGCCCCGAATACAAGCGCATTAACAAAAGCACCACGGTCGCCTACATCGACGAAATAGTACAAGCCAGCAGTGTTTTCGCCTTCACGGATTCCAGTGCACCTGCAACGACGAGTATAGTACCTGAACCAAGTTTCGACGTCAATCAGAACCTTCCCAGGCATAAGAAAGAACAACTAAAAGCTCTGCTCCTGCAATACAAGGACTGCTTCTCGTCGTCGTCAAAAGTTCGACAAACCCCTGTCGCCAAGCACCGCATCATAACCGACGAAAATGTCCTCGCACTCCGTCAGAGCCCATACCGAGCTGCGGCGCGCGAACGCGAGGCCATAAGGCAACAAGTCGACGAAATGCTACGCGACGACATCATCCAGCCGTCCAAGAGTCCGTGGGCGTCCCCCGTGGTGTTAGTGAAGAAGAAGGATGGAACCCTACGTTTCTGCGTCGATTATCGCCGCCTCAACAAGATCATGAAGAAGGACGTGTACCCCCTCCCACTGATTGACGACGCCTTGGATCGACTCTACAACGCAAAGTATTTTTCGTCGATGGACCTCAAAACTGGCTACTGGCAAATCGAAGTCGACGACAGGGACCGGGAGAAGACTGCCTTTATAACACCAGACGGACTGTTCGAGTTCAAGCTCATGCCGTTTGGTCTTTGCTCGGCACCTGCGACTTTCCAACGCGTCATGGATACAGTACTGGCAGGCTTGCAGTGGCAGACTTGCCTCGTCTATTTGGACGACGTCGTTGTGTTCGCCTAAAGCTTCGAAGAACACCTGCGGCGCCTTGAAACAGTTCTTCAAGCAATCAAAACCTCCGGACTCAAGTTAAAGCCAGAAAAGTGCCGCTTCGCATATGAAGAGCTCTTGTTTTTGGGCCACGTCATCAACAAGTCTGTAGTGCGCCCCGACCCTCAGAAAACTGCGGCCATCTCCAACTTTCCTCCGCCCGCTGACAAGAAGGCATTGCGGAGATTTCTTGGACTGTGCGCTTATTACAGGCGCTTCGTCAAGAATTTTTCACGGATCGCTGAGCCACTGACGTATCTCACGAAGGCCGACGTCGAGTTCAAGTGGGAGACGCCGCAAGTCGAAGCATTTGGAGAACTGAAGCGACGCCTGCAATCGCCGCCAATACTTGCGCATTTCGACGAAAACGCCGATACCGAAGTCCACACCGACTCAAGCAGCGTAGTACTCGGCGCCGTGCTTGTGCAGAGGACTGACGGACTAGAAAGGGTTGTAAGTTATGCTAGCCGGTTGCTATCGAAGGCGGAAGCAAATTATTCCACAACAGAAAAGGAGTGCCTCGCCATCGTCTGGGCTACATCAAAGTTTCGCCCCTACCTCTATGGCAGGCCCTTTAAAGTTGTGAGCGACCAGCACGCCTTGTGTTGGCTAGCTAACTTGAAGGATCATTCAGGTCGCCTCGCACGATGGAGTTTGAGACTTCAAGCATTCGACATCACCATCGTTTACAAGTCCGGGCGAAAGCACGCTGACGCCGACTGCTTGTCTAGTGCCCCCGTCGAAACGAGCCACAGGACGACCAGGATGACGACACTTTCTTGGGACCCATCAGTGCCGACGAATTCGCCGAACAACGGCGAGCCGACCCGGAACTAAGGAGCCTTGTAGACTACCTGGAAGGCAAGACCGTCATTGTGCCCAAGGTGTCCAGGCGAGGATTGGCGTCGTTTTTCTTGCAAAACTACATTCTCCTAAAGAAGAACTTCTCGCCTCTGCGACCCAACTACCTCCTCGTGGTACCCTCAGCATTGCGCCCATAGGTTCTGAAAGCTCTCTATGACGACCTAATGGCTGGACACCTCAATTTTTCCCGCACGCTCGCGAGGATACAAGAATAATACTACTGGCCTCGCCTCTCTGCCGACGTCACCCATTACGTAAGGACATGCCGAGACTGTCAGCGACGCATAACACCGCTGACAAGGCCAGCCGGACTTCTACAGCCGATCGAGCCACCTCGCCGACCGTTCCAGCAGAAGGGATGGACTTACTGGGGCCTTTTCCGACGTCGACGTCCGGGAATAAATGGATTGTCGTAGCTACGGACTACCGCACCCGCTGCGCCGAAACAAAAGCCTTGCCCAAAAGCAGTGCTGCCGAGATAGCCCGATTCTTCGTTGAGAACATCCTCCTGCGTCACGGTGCCCAGAAGTCCTCATCACCGACAGAGGTGCAGCCTTACCCGCCGTGGTTGCTCAGTGGCTATGGTGTTGGGCTGCTGAGCACGAGGTCGCGGGATCGAATCCCGGCCACGGCGGCCGCATTCCGATGGGGGCGAAATGCGAAAACACCCGTGTACTTAGATTTAGGTGCACGTTAAAGAACCCCAGGTGGTCAAAATTTCCGGAGTCCCCCACTACGGTGTGCCTCATAATCAGAACTGGTTTTGGCACGTAAAACCCCATAATTAAAAAAAAATTAGGTACAGCCTTCACGGCTGAAGAACTCAATCCTACGCTACAGCCAGACAAGCCATCGCCGAACCACCGCCTACCACCCGCAGAAGAATGGCCTCACCGAGCGCCTAAATAAGACCATTGCCGACATGCTGTCAATGTACGTCGACGTCGAACACAAGACGTGGGATGCCATCCTTCGGTACGTGACCTTCGCATACAACACGGCAGTAAAGTTTCTTCTCCGTGGTGTTGAGGGACGAGGTCCCTATGATGTAGCTCGGCGGGGGTGAAGTATCAGACAGGAAACGTGGTAAAAACTTGAAGGAACTGTATTTACAGAGAGTGCGAAGGGCAGGCCCTCACTCTTCTACACCTAGCTGGGTGTTAGAGCCGAGGACACTGTCAGGACGTACATACGTATTACGGAGCCTCTCCGTTCTACCACTGCGTGGTTACAGCCCAGACTGCCCGTGATGCTCCGTACTGCGGTTATAAAGGCAATAAAAAAAAGATGGAAAAACGAAAATGGGAAATAGAAAGCAGAAGACCCCAGCAAGAATGGAGTTGTGCTCCCTCTCGTTGCTAGCACTGGCTGTGCAGCCGGCCCACCCCTTTCCCCGCTCGTGGCATGCCCAGTTGTAGATGGTCACGTACACTTGACCCCCGCTCACCCCGCTGCCGGTAGAGGTCAAGGCTGTCAGACACCACGACGCGGCTAATTAGGCGCGAAGTGTGTGTGTGGGGAGGGGGTAGCGGGCAATCGGTTTCATGGTCCGTTCTTCCCGTATGCCAAGGGAAGTAAAGGTTCAGTGTCCGGTGACACATTTTGTGCTTAGCTGTGACGAGCGAGAGCCGGTCATTAACTTGGGTTAGGGCGTTCTTTCTGAGAGAGCACAACCTGTCACTGCTGTCAATCATTCGGCCTTACAAATGACGCATGCCTCAATGACGCATGCACGGCCTTACACGTTCCCCCCAAGAGGATAACTGAGCTTTGAGTCTATTCAGTTAGACTAAACTTACTAGGCCGTGATATGGCGAAGGGAAAGCCCGCGTCAATGCAGGTAACCCTAAGGTCATCTTTGTTTGCCTATAAGCTAGGTGAGCAGCTGACAGCTCTCCACAGGGAGGGACAATTGGCTTTAGTGGCCGCCCTCAGTGGGTATACGTTTTCAATGACTGAAACACCAAAAAACGAAAGAAAGAGAAAAAAAAGGGAGAACGAAACATGCACAAGGAAAACAACAACTTTACAATGTGAAGTGGCATGCAAGCCGTCTCAAGGTTGAGGTTGCTAATATAAACGCGGTGCAGCCGCAGCTATGCAAGTCACGCGCGTACAATTTCGTATAATCGTTCACAAGTTTGAACAGTGTTCACGTACTTCTGACAATGCATGTTTGACAACGTTAGAAAAACAACTCGTCATGCGAAAGCGCCGAAGGTGGCAGAGGAAATTGTCTTAACCCCTGGCGGTTCGCAAGCCCGTCCAGGGGGATACACAATGAACGTGAGGCCCGCTATAAAGTTCCGGGTGTGACCGTGCGTGAAGGAGTCTCTCGAGTCAACGTCCGGCTTCGTTAGAAAGTTCTCCGTGCACTCCTTCACAGGTGTGCGGGAACGTTCACGTTCGCTAGAGTAGCCATGGCTCAAGTCTGCTCGCGGCTGTCTTCCCAAGTTATATTGGGGATGCGGGACAGTGCGTCTGCGTTACCGTTGCTGGAGCCTTTCCGGTGGGTTACGACTACATTGTAGCGCTGCAAGGCTAGTGCCCACCTTGCTAGTTTTGCGCCATGAGGCGTGCTCGTCGTTAAGACAGGGGATTGTGGTCAGATACTACTTGTATTTCCGCCCCAAACACCCAGGAATCGAACTTCTTTAATGCCCAAATGATGGCGAATGCTTCACGATCAATGGTCGACCAGCGGGCCTGAGTTGGGGTGAAGCGGTGGCTGGCGAACGCCATCGGCTTCTCCCGACCATCGTTTCCCATCTGTGCTAAACAAGCGCCAGCGGCTACCTCGAATGCGTCCGTAAATAGCCAATATGGTTTGTGGATGTCAGGAGTGGTCAACGCAGCCGCCTCGCAAAGTGAGCTCTTTAGTTCCGTGAATGCATTCTGCGCGTCTTCTGCCCACGGTATCGGATTTGGCACGCTTCGCTTCGTCAAGGCTGTGAGTGGTGCGGCGACTGCGGCGTAGTTTCATACATAGACGCGATAGTAGCCGCACAGCCCAATAGGCTACGGAGCTGCTTTTTCGTCGCAGGTGGTGCCAAATCTCTAATCGCGGCGAGCTTGTCTGGGTCCGGGCCGTGAGTTCCGCTACCCATCACGTGTCCCAGGTACTGTATACGTGCTTGCGCGACTTGGCACTTTTCAGCGCTTACTTTGAGCTTAGCCTCGCGCAACAGTTCGAAGACGAGTTGAACGTGCTTCAGATGCTCTTGCCATGAGGAAGAGAAAATGGCGATGTCGTCTAAATATGCCGCCGCGTAAGCTTGGTGTCTCGAAAATAGCGTATTTATCATGTGCTGGAATGTAGCTGCGGCGTTCTTTAGGCCGAACGGCATAACGCGCCAAGCGTACTGGCCGTCATGTGTCACGAAAGCTGTTAAAGGCTGACTCTCCTGTGCCACTGGCACCTGCCAGTAACCGCGACGCAGGTCTACCAGAGTAATGAAATTCGCTCGGCCTACCTTCATTATGAGCTCCTGCGGTGGAGTCATAGGAAAGGCGTCGGTGCGGGTTGCAGCGTTTAGTGTATGGTAATCGATACACATGCGAACCGACCCGTATTTCTTTCCGACACAAACCACGGGATGAGCGTGTTCGCTTTCTATTGGGTAGATCAGGCCAAGGTCTAATAGTTCCTCTGTCTGGCGGCTAACCTCTTACTTCAAGAGCTCGGAGACTCGGTACGGAAATGCACGCTTTGGTCGATACCCGTCCTCCAACTCGATTCTGTGCAGTCCGACTTCTGCGGCTCTTGGCTTTTTGTCGAACAAATCGGGGTATTTTGCAAACACACGTGAAATCTCGGTACGCTGTTTGCTATCCAAATGTGCCAATCTCTGTGGATCGATGGATACAGAAGGTATGCCCGTCGGTACACGTCGGGGAACATATTCGATGTCCCCAAATTCAATGTCATCATCGAACACGACCCCTATATGGTTCACCCTAGCATAATAGGGGCGCAGCCTGTTTGCATGCACCACTGAGCTTGCTCACTGTCCGGTGTCGACACGATATGAGTTTTGCCTTTCGCGAGCGATTATGCTGAACGGGGCAACCCACTTTGGTGCGAGTTTGCTGCCGCGGTCCGTGTCAAACACAAGAACTTAGCCCCCCACGTTGAACGTTTTGTGGCGCGTCGACCTGTTATATGCGAGCGCGTATGCGACAGCGAGCGCACGACAGCTCCCCTGTCGTGCGCTCGCTGTCCGCCCAGCTACCTCTGTCGCTACTTCTAGCTGTTCCCGCAACTGCTGCAGATATTTGGCGGGCTCCTCCCTCAATGTGTTGGGGAGGGGGATCTCACCTGTCCAGCTGCGCTGCAGGATAGCCAGCGGCCCAGAAGGATTCCTACCGTACAATAGCCGGAATGGCGCAACCCCGGTGGTGTCGTGAGGGACCTCCCTGTATGCCCATAAAACGAACGGCACGAGCCTGTCCCAATTCTTAGGGTCTCTTTCCATTACGTGGAACAACATGTTCTTTAGGACACGGTTCCATCGTTCCACTGTACCGTTGCTTTCTGGATGTTCCGGTGTGGAGAACCGGGGCGAGCACCCTAATCTGGCCAGCATCGCTTGAGTGAGTTGTGCCGTGAAGTTAGTGCCCTGGTCGGAACAGACTACCTCTGGGATACCGGTACGGCTGAATACGGATAGCAAGGCATCACAAGTCGCTTTGGCCGTCAGGTATCGCAGACACACTACTTCAGGCCAGCGCGTGCATAGGTCTACTAGGCACAATGCGTATTTGTGGCCTCTGGCGGATGGTACATGAAGTGGTCCAATTACGTCAACATTTACCACCTGGAAGGGGTGATCTGGTCTTGTGAGCGGCGTGATAGGTACCCTGTCTTTCAGGCGCCTATCCGAACGAACCTGACAGCCATGGCACGTCCTGCAGTGTCTCTTAACAGCCTCCTCTATACCAGGCCAGAAGAAGCTATACTTTATTCTCAGCTTCGTTTTCTTTGGTCCCAGATGTCCGCCCCACAGGGACTCATGTGCCAGCAGCAGCACCTCCTGACGCATGCTAGCGGGCAACACGAGCTGCTTCACTTTACTGCCAGCAATTGAGTCCGAGTGGTACAGAAGGCCGTCTGAGACAAACATGCCTGCCTTCCCGGCCGTCGCGTCTGCCCACGCTTTCTTCAAACTTTCGTCCGCCAGCTGGGCGGTTCGGAGTTTGGTTCGCTGGCTCGGAACCTCGTCGGTGTCCGCGCCATCGGCGGCTTCTGCTGCCTCCTCATCTGATGCGGGCGGTGCGGCTACGGGTGTCTCCTGCGAGCGAGTCTCGTTCACGCGTGCGCAACTCTCACCTGGCGTTTCGCCTCTTACCCCTTGTTGTTTGGGCTTCGGTATGCCCACCGACGCGCATGCCTCGTTTTTGATTACGTCAGCCTCGCCAAACGCCGGTTCTGCGTGGCTGCTTCTAATGTCGGCGAGTAGCTCCTAGTCTTCTTTAGAAAGTAGGCAATCGGCGTCGGTAAGCTTGTCTGTTATTGCACAAACGATCTGCACGACGTCGGGGGCATTTACGAATGCTGTTTGCCTAAGGCTAAACGACAGAGCCACCAGCTTGGCCTCGACCGTTTCGCCGAAAGCTGAGACGAGCTTAATTTTGCCTGAGGGTTCCTGAGCTGCGTCCGGCACGAAACTCTTTTTAACAATAGTGACCTCACTGCCGGTATCGAGGATGGCGACTATGGGCGTGCCGGCGCACTCTAGCTCCATCTCCTGTAGCTTAGATTTCCTCACCTCTCCAGACGACAACGGCGAGTTTACGCGAGCAACCAACGCATTGGTTTCGTCATCCTCCGAGTGGCCCTCTTCTGTTTCCGGCACTAATGCTCACACTTTTTGTGTGCGCGCCCGTTTTTCTGGATTGTGCGCCGCACTTCTTACCGTTCGGGGGCAATCTTTTGCCTGGTGCCCCTCACTTCGGCATACTTAACACGGTTGCCACTTGCCGCTACCGTTTGCTTGTCGTGGGGGGGGGGGGGGCCTCTCCTGCTGTCCTGCTGGCATTTGTTGCCATGTTGCACGGCCTTTGCCTTTCGCCTGCTCGAAAGTCTGTAACACGCGCGAGATCTGAGCCGGCCTTAGCCAAGATCGATTCGCCTTCGCATAGACGTACATATTCTAGACCTTCCGGACTCAGGCTAGCCTTCATACGGTCGGCGACGACCACCTGTACAAGCTCGTCTTTTGTTGTCGCCTCTCTCGAGCGCAAATAATAGTCGAAGTATGTCTCGACACGTGATGCGTATTGCGCCCATGGTTCGTCTTTTCGTTTTGCGGCCGTCTCGAATCCATCAAGATACTCGGAAGGAGTAAGCTTGAGTTCATTAAGGACGGCCGCCTTAACCGCGTCGTAATCGCCGCACTCATCCTCGCTGAGTCCGCGAAGCAAGTACCTGACCCGCTCCATAAGCGCTGGCATTACCAAATGAACGCGACTTTCCGGTGGTATGTCGTACGCAGTGAACACTCTCTCCACCTCATCAAACCACAGTGGTACGTCCACATCGCACGGAAGCTTGAGTCCCTTGAGGACTTTCCCGCACTGGACGATAGGGTCTAAGCCCGAGCGCAGTCGCTCCCCCGCGTCTCCAACTATCTCCTGTCATCCGCTATCTCCAAAGGCTATCTCCAACTCGGCGCGCCGCAGGGCAATTCGTTCCTGCGATTCGAGCTGCATAACCTGCAGCTGAAGCTGCATCTTCTGCAGCTCAAACTGCAGCTCTAGGCACCGAATTGCTAGTTCCGTCGGTTCTGACATTCCGGCACTTTGCTCAAAATTTTCGCCTATACGACTTTCCTCTGTCTCGCTCGCCATTACGTTCTTATTTTTTACATACACCGCTCTAGCACATGAGCCACAGCCACCTCAACGAAGCGCAAGAAATCCCGCTCACCAGTGCCGCCGTCGATGCCTGCTGCGACCGGTCGAACTGCTGTGCTGGGGTGTCCAGGGGCGTCGTTTGCCGCAATTGAAGAGGCCTCGATGTGCTGCACTCGTGGGGCTTTTCCTCGGCTGGTATAATCCCAGGTTCTGCGGGCGTCTGGTGGCCTGATGGTGGCTTGATGATCTTCCGCTCAGACGTGATAGATGCCAAGCTCTGTCGAGCTGCGCCAGTAAAGTTTCTTCTCCGTGGTGTTGAGGGACGAGGTCCCTATGATGTAGCTCGGCGGGGGTGAAGTATCAGACAGGGAACGTGGTAAAAACTTGAACAAACTGTATTTACAGAGAGTGCGAAGGGCAGGCCCTCACTCTTCTACACCTAGCTGGGTGTTAGAGCCGAGGACACTGTCAGGACGTACATACGTAGTACGGAGCCTCACCGTTCTACCACTGCGTGGTTACAGCCCAGACTGCCCGTGATGCTCCGTACTGCGGTTATAAAGGCAATAAAAAAGAAGGAAAAACGAAAATGGGAAAGAGAAAGCAGAAGTGAGTGAGTGAGTGAAAACTTTATTATTCCACCGAGCTGGGGTGCCCGCCTCTTAACCTACACGTAGGTAGGGGGGGGGGGGAGGACGAAGCAGTCCCCGCGCGTTGAGGACGGTGAGTCTTCACTGCAACCTCCTCGGCTGTACAGGCGTCCCTCGTGCACGTGGAGCACGCTATCTTAACGCACCCGTCGCCATCTACCACCGTCGATACCGCAGCCCCGTCTCTGCCGCAAGCGGCGTCCACGTACGCTACTTTATGCGCCGGCGTGTTTTTAAGTTTATTTACTAGAGCTTTAGCCCTGTGAGCTCTCCTCTCTTTGTTGTAGATAGGGTGCATATTTTTAGGTAGGGGGGCAATTCGGAAGCGTTTACGCACGTCCAACGGTATGTCCTTCTTGCCAGTCGGGGCACCCCTGTCACATTGGATTCCTACCCATTCCATGATTTTTCTCCCTGTTTTGGACTGGCCTAATCTTTCCAACTGAGATACTCGTACTGCCTCAATGAGTTCAACTAGCGTGTTGTGAACCCCGATTTTGAGAAGAAGGTCTGTCGAGGTTGAGTCTGGGAGTCCTAGGGCTCTCTTAACGCTCTTCCTAATAATCGCGTCTATTTTGTCTTTTTCTTCTTGTTTAAAAACAAGATACGGTGTGGCATACGCTATTAGACTAGTAATAAAGGCTTGCATGAGCCTGAGGAGGCTGTTCTCTTTGAGGCCCCTGCCTTTGAGTGCAACTCTCCTAAAGATCCCCGTGACTTGCGCCGCGTATCCTTCTAACTTTTTGATTGTCGTGAGGTTGTATCCATTTCTCTGGATATACATGCCCAGAATTCTGATTTCCTCCACCTTGGGAACCTCCTTTCCGTTTATGAATACATTGATTGGTATGCTGCCCCCAGCGTGTCTCCTTTGATGTTTTGGCTCAATGATTAATAGCTCCGATTTCTGTGGCGAGCACGACAAGCCTCTGCGGGCCGCATACTCTTCCACCATATTTGCCGCTATCTGTAGTTTAAGTTCGATGGCTGAGTCGCTCCCACTGTTAACCCAGATGTTGATATCATCCGCGTACATGCTAAATTTTATCGATTTAATCTTATTGAGTTCCGCTGGGAGACTCCTCTTCACTATGTTGAATAGGAAGGGTGATAGCACCGACCCTTGGGGAGTCCCCCTGCTCCCAAGTGTGATGGGAGAGGACTTTACATCCAGAAATTTTATATTCGCCTCCCTCTGTGACAGAAAGTCTTTGACGTATGTATATGCCCTATGACCCACACCTACCTCTTCGAGGCCTGCCAAGATAGCCTCGTGGCTAACGTTGTCAAATGCCTTGGTGAGGTCGAGGCCTAGGATCGCCCTGGTGTCAGTTGAGTCATATCGGTCTAGGATATCATGCTTTAGTCTGAGCATGACATCTTGTGTACTGAGCCCCGGCCTGAATCCAACCATTTCATGCGGCCAGAGATCGTTCTCCTCCATGTACCTGGTCAGTCTCGTCTGAACAACATGCTCCATCAATTTTCCTACACACGAGGTGAGGGAAATTGGTCGCATGTTGTTCAAGCTGGGTACTTTGCCTGGCTTTGGAATAAAGACTACGTCCGCCTGTTTCCATGTCTTTGGGAGTTCTCCTGTCTCCCACACCTGGTTCATGTACTTGGTTAGTGCGATGATAGACTCATCGTCTAGATTCCTGAGAGCTGTGTTCGTTATCCCGTCCGGACCCGGGGCCGATCTCTTTCTGAGGTTATTAATCTCTGCTCTAACCTCTGTCGAGGTGATGGGGGCATCGATATCTGGGTTGGGAGGTCCCTCGTAGTCCTTAAACACCTCGCTCTCTGTTTTTCCAAGATATGTCTCTTGGAGCTCGCTAATGAGCTCGTCATCAGTACCAACGAAGCCATGCCTCGCTTTCACCTGGTTTGTACTAGCCTGCATTTTTGATTTACTAGGGTCGATGAGATGTCTGAGAAGGCTCCAGGTTTTGGAGAGACTCATATTGGCTTGCATCTCATCGCACTTGCTGTGCCAATTTTGCTCGTTGAGCTTAATCGCATATGTTTCGATTTCTTTATTGAGTCTGGCTAATTCGCGCCTGATATTCCTGTTCCATCTTTGTGCCTTGAGTCTTTTCTCCAGGTTACTCTTTCTGCTCCACATGTTCAGCAGTTTGCTGTCTAGCGCTGGGGGTGCGTCCTCATCCTCTATAGTTGTAGTCGCTTGCCCTATGTGCGTTTTAAGGAGGTGTGTCCACTCGTCGATATTGTAGATATCGTCCGGCAGTGAGGCCTCCTTTCTTATTTCTCTGAATTTGTCCCACTCCGTTAATTTCGGCTGTTTGACGAGGCGAGTCTTGACGCCTTTTCCTAGCGTGAGCGAAATAATAAAGTGGTCGCTGCCTAGATTTTGTCCTGTGCTTTTCCACGTTACTGTTCCCGCCATATGGGTTATCGTGAGGTCGGGTGCAGTGTCCCTGGTTATACTGTTGCCTGTGCGCGTAAGGACGCATGAGGTCAGTATGTAGAGTAAGCCCTAGCGTTTGTAGATCCTCCCAAATTCGTCTACCTTTGGGGTCTCTGTAGGTATATCCCCTTTCCTCGTGAGCCGCGTTGAAGTCTCCCATAATGATGAGCGGTCTCCCAGCTGCGGCTTTGAGTGCTTTGCGGAATAAAATAATGAATTTAATTTTCTTCTGCCTGGGTGTGCTGTACACATTCAGCAGGAATATGCTATCTCTATTTTTATTTCCTGTGATAATCTCAACGAGAACAGCCTCTGCCTCGCTTGAGGAGATATCATGGACTATGGTTGCAATGTTTCGCTTTACGAAGGTGGTGACTCGGCTTTTATCCCCATTGCCGCTGTCAAAGCTTTGGTAGCCCGATAACCTAACAGGGGCCTTACCCGTTTCCTGCAAGACTATGGCTACGGGTGCTTCCTGTTGTACCTCGAGGTATTGTTGCAGCAACGCTCTCTTCCTTTGGTACCCTCTACAATTCCACTGCCAGAATGTGGAGGCATTTTTTTATCCAAACGTTTATCCATTTCTATTAAGAATCGCTTCTATTGCCCCGATTTTCTCGCACAGCCTAGCTATTGTCGTGCCTAAGGTATCCATCGACGCACTCAGGGCGTCTATCTTGCAAGACTGTTGGTTGACTTGTGCCTGTAATAGCGCAATTGCTCCTCCATTCTGTAGCTGTCCTGTTTTCATAGTTTCGTTCTCCTTGTCCATTTTTGTCAGCCACGTTTCAATTTTCTTTTCCCAGCTCGCCAGCGGGTCGGTCTCCCCCGCCTTGCGTTTGGAAGGGGGTTGTCTCGTAAAATCAACATTCATGACCTCTTCCTCCGGTCCAGATGAAGCTGGCACAGAAGCAGGAGGAGTGATTTGGGTGTTGCATTTTTTGGGAGCCTCTGCGGGACCCTTATCTGTTTTTAGTGCGATCAGATGATTTTGGGTTTCCCTCAGCAATCGTTCTAACCTCATGTTTGCTTTCTTCTGCTCCTCTATTTCTTTCTTAAGTAAGCTAATCTCATCTTTCTCAGCCTGGGAGCCCTTGCTACCAAAGCTTACCGAGTGGATATTTTCTTCTTTTTTCTTTTTCCCCCATGGGTCCTTGGGGTCCCTGGGCGGCAGGCCTGGTCCCCGGCCCTGGTTAGCAGGTCCTCGGCCCTGGTCAGCAGGCCCCTTGGCTGGATTCTGCTGGCGGCCCCCTCCGGACCACGAACTAGACCTCCTTCCGGGTCTCGAACTAGATCTCTCTCTCGACTGCTGCCCCGCCTGGTCACTGGTAGCATCCCTTGCTCTGCCTCGGTTTTCCTCTATAGGTGCCGATTTTCTGGCCTGGGGCTCGCCTTGAGTCGGGGCTTGCGCCTGGAGCTTCTCTTGTTCCATCTTCTTCTCCCATAATCTCTTCTTGATGATGTACGGCATGCGATATATCTCCCGGCACTTGTTGTCGCCTAGGAGGTGGGCTTTCTTGCATAGCAAGCATCGAGGCTCGCAGCTGTGATTTGATTCCGGGTTGGCGGCTCCACATCCCCGACATCTGACGTCATCCGGGGTTCGGGCAAACGTCGGCCCGATGTCCAAGTTTTCCGCAGGTGACACACACTTCATATATTTTCTTGTATAGGTAGCAGCGTGTGGGGAAGCATCGGAGGTAAACTTCCATCGGCACTTTCCAGTCTTCAAACAGGAGCAATACAGATTTGGATTTCGCTCCCAGTCTTCTGACTCCAATAATCGAAGGGTTTTTCTTATTTCTTCTAAGTGCATCGAGGATTTCTTCGTGAGTTGCATCCAGCGGGACATCATGGATCACTCCTTTCCCTCCGTTTTCCGGCATGGCAATATAAGCCTTCGTCTCGACCATCGATCTACCGACCCGAAGTGCCGTGATCGCAGCGTACTTGCTTGCTCGTGCCGCGTCTAGCGTAGCTATCATGATCGATTGCTGCGTCAGGTTTGGTGATGCTACGTCTTCGTCTGCAGCCTCCGGGTCGACCCCGGCTGCTTGGGCCAGGTAGACGTGCATGCGCAGTCTTCCAACTTCTTCCAGGATGCGATTAATACCTCCTTTCGGGCGAATAATAATTTTCTCAGCACCTTCCGGAACCTCCGCGTACTGCTTCTCGACCGATCTTGCAGCTAGTTTCTTCCCCAGCCGGGGGTTAGGCCTCGTACCACTCCCCGTCGGCTCGCGCACAGCGGATGCGTCGCCGTGCTCGGGCGTGAAACGGCCTTTCCTCCGAATAAACCACGTTCCCCCGATTGAGAGCTCGTCCGGGGAAGCGGCAGCGTCTACGGTCTCCATCTCCAGGCTCATGTTAGCTTGCGAGCGCCGCACGGCCTCACCGAGGCTTCGGCTCGGTTCCTTCACGTTAGGCCTAGCGCTCAGCTGGCCGAGCTCGAACTTCAAATGGCAGTAAAAATCGAAAAAAAAATGCGCCTACCGCCACAAATCCAGCATCCCCATGTTGCTTGTAGGTTCCGTCAATCGCTGGTAAGTAGAATTTCCACGAAACGTTCGATAATCCGCCAAAGCATAGGAAAATAGCGGAGCCGACACGAAGCACGTCCGCCACTTCGCCGACGCTCAACGCGTTCCCGAGAAAGCAGAAGACCCCAGCAAGAATGGAGTTGTGCTCCCTCTCGTTGCTAGCACTGGCTGTGCAGCCGGCCCACCCCTTTCCCCGCTCGTGGCATGCCCAGTTGTAGATGGTCACGTACACTTGACCCCCGCTCACCCCGCTGCCGGTAGAGGTCAAGGCTGTCAGACACCACGACGCGGCTAATTAGGCGCGAAGCGTGTGTGTGGGGAGGGGGTAGCGGGCAATCGGTTTCATCGTCCGTTCTTCCCCGTATGCCAAGGGAAGTAAAGGTTCAGTGTCCGGCGACACATTTTGTGATTAGCTGTGACGAGCGAGAGCCGGTCATTAACTTGGGTTAGGCCGTTCTTTCTGAGAGAGCACAACCTGTCACTGCTGTCAATCATTCGGCCTTACAAATGACGCATGCCTCAATGACGCATGCTCGGCCTTACAACGGCCATGCAAGAAACGACGCACATGGCACCGTTCAACCTGGTATACGGAAGGAAACCGGCAACGACGCTTGACGCCATGCTACCGGATGTCTCCGATGAAGAAAATCTCGACGTTGCCACCCATTTGCAGCATGCCGAAGAAAGTCGACAGCTCGCCCGTCTGCGCATCAAGAACCAGCAGAGAACCGACAGCCGACATTAGAATCTTCGACGACGCTACGTCGAGTACCAGCCCGGAGACCGTGTTTGGGTCTGGACTCCGATACGCCGACGAGGACTTAGCGAGAAACTCTTACGTCGTTATTTCGGACCATATAAGATCATCCGACGTATTGGCGCACTGGACTATGAGGTCGTGCCAGACAGTATTTTGCAATCACAGCGGCGCCGCGCACGACCTGAAGACATCCTCGTGGTGCGTCTTAAGCCTTTCTACGCCCGCTGACGAACTTAGGTCCTTTGTTGCTTTGTTATTTTTGTCCCTTTCTGTACGCGTGGTTTTGTTTTCGCTTTCGTGTTTGTAGCATCGGGACGATGCTTTTGAAGGGGAGAGTATTGAGACGTATACATGTTTATCTTTCACCGGTGACCGCTTTCCACCGGCTAACAAATGTTAAACGCTATCGCTCGGCGCAGGACGCGCCTGTATCGGAAGTTTCCAGAGCGTTATCGATGCTTCTTTCCGTTGCCTGTTTTCACCGACGCTTATGTTATCTGATTGTATGACCGACGCGAATTGTCTAGAACTTTCTGGAAGACCCGCGAGCATCAGGGATTAATCTGGAACCTTCGATGACTCAGGTATAAAAGCCGACGCGTTTCGCCGCTGATCAGATTTCGACGCTCGCCGACGGTGTTCGCCGCTATCGTTGTGCTTTGAGTGTAGCTTGCTTTTGTGGGCACAGGTTCGCCCAATAAACAACCAGTTTCGTCATACACAGTGTTACGACTGTTTTGTTCACTGTCCCTACTACGTGACAATATCATCCATAATAAGCACGATTAACAACTGCAACGTGAACCACAAATTAAGTGCAAGGAAACAATGAGCAGCAGACAAATGCGGCCGCAAATTTTCTTTTTGTTTCAAAGTAATTTTCCATGCTCAGCTGCTGGGCTGCGATCGTTGCCAGACCTCAAACACAGCTCCCGCTTGATCTTGCAGTAGAACGCTAACAGTGGCAAGCGCTGCCGAACTAAATTAATGCATTGCACCATGTTGTCGTTTGATAATGAAGCCAAAATAACGGAAACACATATCTGCCTGAAATAGTTAGGCTTTTGCTAAGCGCATTTAAGAATAGCCTCGATATCAGACGCTTTTCTCTTTCGGTGCACTTCACTCGAGTAAAGGGCGCATTTTCAAGGCGTGGCTTGGCGGAGGAAATCTGAATTAGTGTTCATGAAAGGCAACGGCTCCTTGAGTGAAGGAACGCTCGTCTCCTCGACTTGGCTGAGTCGAGGTGAAAGCTTTTCACTTCACAAATCGCCTTCCACTCGGAACGCGCCTTGAGTGAAGGAAAGCAACGGAATCTGTTTCAACATTAGTGCAATAATAGTGCTACAATAACAGATGTGAAATTGTGCAACAGTGATACTTCGGTGTGGTAGGAGGGACTAAGATGTCTGGATGAATTCATTCCAATCTAAGATCGTGCGTGGGAAAAAGGAATACTTATAAGTGTCAGTTCTAGCAAAATAAGGTGTTAAAGAGTTGGGCTTATGGTGCCTTGTAGGTCTGGTTAGTAAGGGTGATAGATACGGTGATGGATCTATAGCAAGATCGTGGTTAAGAAGCATTGAGAGGAGGTCGATTCGGAACTGTTTTCGATGCGTTTTAAGAAGGGGAATGTCATTGGCTATCATTAATTCGGATGGAGAGTCAGTTCGTGAGAATTTGTTATAAATAAACCGGGCTGCTTTCCTTTGTGTTCTTTCAAGACACTTAATGTTTATTTGAGTATACGGGTCCCATACCGCACTGGCGTACTCCAATTTAGGTCTGACTAAGGAATAATAGCAAAGTAGTTTAACATTAATTGGGGTGGTTTGATGATGATGATATAAACTTTAATTTTCGAGACGGTGTTCCCGAGCGTTTGAGCTGTGGATCACCCTAGGTGGGAGGGTCCCTCATTCCAGGAATCCTCTGGCCGCCATAGCATCCCGGGCTCTGGCGACAAGACGTCGTTGTTCGTCCAGGGCCGGGGTGTAGATCTTGACCTTCCACGTCTCGGCGAAGAGGTTCACGTCTTCGGACGTTGTATGTTTGGTAACGGCGTCTTCGGGGCGCCACGGGCACTCTAGTAGCAAATGCGCCAGAGTGTCTGGCACGGCGCACATCGGGCAGTTGTATGTGTGTAGTGTCGGGTGGATGCGATGCATGAGCATCCCATGGGTGTACGTATTGCTCTGCAGTCTTCGGAATGCGGTGCTTTCCTCTTTCGTCAGTTTTGGATGAGGTGGCGGGTACACCCTGCGTCCCAATCGGTAGTGTTGGAGGATGGCGTTATACGTGGGGGGTATTGTCTCCGTTTCCGTTGCGTCACCAGGCGGTCGGGGGTCTCGCGAGGCGTTGAAAGAGGCCCCGTTGACGTGGTCGCGGGCCGCGGCGTGTGCCGCTTCGTTTCTCTCGAGCCCCTGGTGCCCTGGTACCCACGTGACGCAGGTGTAAGGGAGCGGAGTGCTTCTTTTCTGCAGAATTTTGACTGCTTCCACCGATATTCGGCCTCTCGTGTAATTGCGTCCCCGCAGGTGCGTCTGCGTCAGCAGGCGTTTGGTGTGTTGCGACACCACGGACCCAAGCACACGAGGGTTGGACCCTCCCACGTTTAACCGTGCGTGGCTTAGCCGTGTCCGGGGAAAAGGGGATCCTGGGGGTTGAGCCGATACTGAGTGCTTGGACCTTTATGACCCCACGGCGGAGGCAACACACCCCTTTGGCCTCGGCTTCACGTAGACGGCACTCCCGGACTGACCCATCCGGGAGAAATCAGTAGTTGCCTTTTCCTATCCTCCTCTCCATCCTTCGTCTTTCTCTCTTACTTTTAATCTTTCCTGTCTTCTCCTCTCTTCTATATTCCTTCCGATCTTCTTGGCAGCGAGGGTTAACCCTGTGTTAGTAGCCTGCCTAGGTTATTTCATATCGGTTATAGTGGTGACGTACAGCTGGCGTCTGCAGGGCATATGTTTACAGGCACTGCAGCGTCCCCTAGTAGGACTCCATGGTGGGTGGCTGGCGTTTCTGCCGAAACGTGAATATTTTATGGCTAATTCTTTTCCCGCGCTTTCTGATCGCCCCCAAAAGAGGGGGCGCACCGAAGAAGTTTTTAAATTTTTTGGCCGACAAGTTGAAAACTTTCCACGCTACCACGTGGTACATAGTGAGAAAACTGAAAAGACCGTGAGAGTGATCTCACCCTTTATCGTTGCAAAGACTCTGACAGAGACTATAGGACCAGGTTACAAGGCGACGAGGATGGCCAGCGGTGACCTCCTCCTGGAATTCCGCGATAAGAAACAGCATGATAAACTACAGAATGTAGTGTCGTTTGGAGACTTTCCTGTGACTGTGACCCCGCACCGCACAATGAACACCACCCGCGGTGTTATTTCTGATGACGACCTGTTGGAGCTCACCGAAGATTAACTTTTGGAAGGATTCAAAGATCAAAATGTTTTGACAGCAAAACGAATCAAGATGAGGCGCAATGGCAAGGAGCTAAAGACAAAACATATAATCCTTACTTTTGGTTATAGTGTTCTACCCGAGACCATCGAAGCCGGATAAATTAAATTACGTGTCAGGCCATACGTGCCAAACCCTCTTCGATGCTTCAAATGCCAAAGATTCGGCCACAGTTCGCAGAACTGCCGAGGCCGTCAGACTTGTGCGAAATGCAGTGCAACTGAGCATCTCTCTGAATCATGCGAAAACTCTCTCCACTGTGTGAACTGTGATGGGGAGAACGCCGCATACTCGCGGTCGTGCCCATCCTGGAAAAAAGAAAAAGAAATTGTAACAACTAAAGTAAAGGAAAATGTAACGTTCAAGGAGGAACGCAGGCGGGTATCCTACCTGCCAAAGAAAACTTTTGCCGAAGTGGCGCGTCAGGGGGCAGCGTTGCAACGGCTTCCGGTGGCTGTCCGGCCCAAACACAGTGAGCCGGCAGTGACGCCATCCGCCCCCCCGGCGGCTGCAGCTCGCGCTGCTCCGCCAACTCACAAGAAGGGACCATCGACCTCCGGGCTGGGGGCCTCAAGGGCCTCGTCCCTCGAAACGGGGCCTTCCCGTCAAAACAACCGCTCGCAAGAGCGCGTGTCCAGCGCCTCGCATGAGGCGATGGACACAACAACCTGCCAGACAGCGCCGCAAGCGCCAAAGGAGCCGCGAAAATCTCGCGATCGCTCCAAAAAAGAAAAAGCCCGCATCACAGGGCCCGACAAGGGCTCTGTAAGTTAAATTAGTCTCTTTTTTAAACACACAGCACAAAAAACACTTCCAACATGAATACACAAATAATATAATGGAAAGTCAGAGGACTCCTACACAACCTCGATGACGTCAAAGAAATCCTACGCAGGTTTAATCCTAAGGTGCTGTGTGTTCAAGAGACACACCTTAAATCTACACAATAAAACTTTCTCCGGCAATACGCCATTTTTCGTAAAGACCGCGATGACACAGTCGTGTCTTCCGGTGGTGTGGCTATTGTACTCGATAGAGGTATTGCCTGCCGGGAATTAAAACTTCGTACGCCCCTAGAGGCAGTTGCTCTCCGAAGGGTGTTGTTTGACAAGCTGATCACTATCAGCTCTATATACATCCCACCCAATTATCAACTACGTAAAACCAAATTTCAAAACTACATAAATGAACTTCCAGAGCCATACATAGTTGTCGGAAATCTAAACGCACATAACACTTTGTGGGGAGACTCACGTTGTGATGCAAGAGGTCGCCTAATTGAAAACTTTCTTTTTTCCTCAGGAGCATACTTACTTAATAAGAAAGAGCCAACGCAGTACAGCATGGCGCATAATTCATACTCCTCCATAGATTTAAGTATCGTGTCGAGTACACTAATTCCGTACCTGGAGTGGTCCGTTCTGAAGAACCCTCTTGGGAGCGACCACTTTCCAATTATGCTAAGTTTAACAAAACAAGATGGATGCTCGCCACATGTTCCCCGATGGAAGGTTGACTCTGATAACTGGCAACGTTTCCAAGAAATAACATATTTAAGCCGGGATGACATTGCCTCTCTTAACATAGACGATGCTGTGGCGTATATAACAGATTTTATCACTGACGCTGCAGAAAGGTGCATACAACAAACTAATGGAATGGCTAATAAGCGTCGCCTGCCTTGGTGGAACGAGGAATGCCAAAAAGCACGTAAAAAGCAAAACAAAGCCTGGGGATTGTTTCGCAACTCCCCAACAGCCGAAAACTTGATTAATATTAAACAAGCAAAATCGCAGGCAGGAGAACGCGCAGACGTGCTAAAAGAGAGAGCTGGGAAAAGTACATCTCCAGCATAAATTTGTACACCGATGAATGAAAGTCTGGAATAGGGTAAATAAATTAATAGGTCGGGAGTCACATCCCCTACCCTTAGTAAATAGCCAATGTGATAGCATGGAAGACCAGGCAGATAGTCTAGGCAAACACTTCGAATATGTATCGAGTGAATCGCACTATACACAATCTATCCTGAAGTTCAAGGAACGCGAAGAGCGGCAGCCCCTTAATCGCAAAGGTTCATCAAATGAGGCTTGCAACCGACCATTCAGCTGAGCCGAACTTAAAGCATCTCTCGCTTGTTGCAACAACTCGGCGCCAGGTGGCGATCGTATCATGTACGAAATAATTAGGTACTTACACCCCGAAACACTGACAACACTCCTATCTCTCTTTAATGCCATGTGGGCGGCTGGGTATATTCCGTCCTTGTGGAAAAAAACCATAGTCATCCCGATTCTTAAACAAGGCAAGGACCCGTCTTTAGCTAGCAGCTACAGGCCAATAGCGCTAACAAGCTGCCTGTACAAGTTGTATGAAAAAATGGTAAACCGGCGCCTAATCTGTTTCCTAGAAAATGACAAAATGCTAGACTCCTTCCATTGTGGCTTCCGAGAAGGTAGGTCAACAATAGACCACCTTGTTCGCATCGAGGCAAACATCAGAGATGCGTTTCTACATAAACAGTTTTTACTTTCGGTCTTTCCAGATCTAGAGAAAGCGTACGACACGACATGGCGCTTCGGGATTCTGCGAGCACCCAGCATATCATTATATGCTGGGTGCCTGGCGATAGAAGCATTGAGGGTAATGTGCTAGCTGACCAAATGGCTACCTCAATAACATCGCACGCTACTAATCCTACAGCTGCTGTTTCTGCAACAGATTTGAAACATTTCTTGCGTAAGAAACTGCGAAGCCATTGGCAACGTCTGTGGAATGCAAAAACAAATAATAAGCTTCACTTGATTAAGTCACAGTTAGGTTTCTGGCCCTCCGCAACGAGAACACGGCGAACTGTTGTCGTCTCAGAATAGGACACACAGTTGGCACCCATAGTTTTTTGCTGACCGGAGATGAACCACCAACTTGCGGTAGATGTGGTGAGAGGCTAACCGTCCTCCACGTTCTCCTGGACTGTCGGGATGCCGAAACAGATAGAAAAAAACATTTTCCTTTAGCTTACCGCTATCATGTCCCTCTGCATCCCAATCAATATGTTTCTTGGTGAGAAACCGCTGTTTAGCACCAAAGCAGTCCTCGGTTTCCTAAACGACGTGGTCCTGCATGTTATAAGCCCAATAAATTCATAGCGCATCCTCTCTCCCGAGGATGCCACTGTGATGGTATTTTTGTATAAGCACATACCTCCAGGCCCTTGTGTTTCAAGGGCTCTGGTTAGATAGTAGTGTTTCTTGACAATTTTATATCTGACAGATCTTTTATATCTCATCATTCTTTAGCGATGCATCTTTTATGTTCATAGTACACGTCACTAGTCATTGCCATTTTCTTATTACATGTAGATTTTACGCACTTTACAGCGACTATTTTAGGCCCCTTTACAGCCACGTCACATCTACTTGTGTGCATTCATCACTTCACTGCGAACTAACACTGGCATGGCGCTCTTTGGCCAAACCTGGCCCTTGCGCCACTAAACTCCAACAATCATCACCCCATCGAATACTAAAGACGGAGGATGCCGCTGCCTGGCTCCCGCAGGGGCGTCTGCGTCAGCAGGCGTTTGGTGGTTTGCGGCACCAGGGACCCGAGCACACGAGGGTTGGACCCTCCCGCGTTTGACCGTGCGCGGCTTAGCCGTGTCCGGGGAAAAGACGATCCTGGGGGTTGAGCTGATGCCGGGTGTTCGGACCTTCATGGCCCCTCGGCGGAGGCAACACACCTCTTTGGCCTCGGCTTCACGTAGACGTCACACCCGGGGGAAATCGGTAGTTGCCTTTTCCTATTCTCCTTTCCAATCTTCGTCTTTTTCTCCCGCCTTTTCATCTTTCCTGTCTTCTTTTCACTTCTCTTCACTTCCGAATTTCCTGGCTGCAAGGGTTAACCTGGTGTAATATATCCAGTCTCGGGTATAAATATATTGGGTTATAGCGGCGATGCATGGCTGGCGTCTGCAGGTATTCTTCCAACCTAGTAGCGTCCCCTTGTTGGGCTCGGTGGTGGGTGGCCACCATCGCCGCCGAACATACGAAGCCTTACATGGCGAAGCTTTTCTCCCCCTCCAAGATCGCCCTTTTAAAAGAGGGCGCACCGAAGCACCTTTCCAGTTTTTTTCTGAAACAAAATGAAGATTCCTATCCAAAGTACCACGTCCTTCACAGTGAAGGCAACACAACCGTAAGGAAACTGTGAACATTCCTACTATCAAAATGCCTAACAAACACAATTGTACATGGCTACAAAGCCTCAAAGATGGCAAGCGGAGACCTTCTCCTCGAGCTGACAAAGAAAAATCAACTCGAAAAGCTCACTGAACTCACCAGTATTGGTGAAACTAACGTGACAATCTCTCCACACCGCTCACTCAACACAAGTAGGGGAGTAATATCAGAAGAAGATTTTCTGAACCTCAGCGGCGAAGAAATCCTTGAAGGATTCCAAGAGCAAAATGTAATTAAGGTACAATGAATTACACTCCGGCGAAATGACCAACAGATCCCCACAAAACACGTGATACTCACATTTGGCACCAGTACTGTTCCCACTTCACTCGACGCAGGATACTTGAAAATCAACGTCCGACCTTACATACCGACCCGAGGCGGTGCTTCAAGTGCCAGAGGTTCGGACATGCATCACAATCATGCACAGGAAAAGAAACATGCGCGAAGTGTAGTGCCAATGACCATGCCTCTGACAACTGCAACGCTCCTGCACAATGTGCCAATTGCAAGGGAGACCATCCAGCTTACTCACGGAGCTGCCCTTGCTGGAAAAAAGAAAAACAAATAATTGCAATCACCGTAAAAGAAAAATTTCATTGTATGAAGCGAGGAAAAGGTTGGGCCACCTACCCTAACTTAGCTATGCCAGTGCGGCGCGGCAGGGGCAGCGCCACAACGGCCTCCGGTTCCAGAACGGCCCACAATGAGTGTGGTCGTAGCGGAGCCACCAGCCCCCTCGGCGGGTGCAGCCATCACTGCTCCGCCATCCAAGAAGGACCCGTCAACCTCTGCGTTGGTGGCCCCAAAGGTCTCGTCTCCCGAGGCGAAGCCTTTAAGACGAACGCACCGCTCGCAAGAGCGGATGTCCAGTGCCCCGCAAGAGGCGATGGACGTCACTACTAGTCAAACGGCGCCACCAGCGCCCAAGGAGCATCGATAATCTATCGACCGCTCCAAAAAAGAGAAACCGCGCATCACGGGGCCCGAAAAGGGCTCTGTAAGTTAACTCTCGCATATTAGGCACACAGCACAAACCTCTTCTGCAATATGGCCACACAAATATTGCAGTGGAATGTTAGAGGACTTCTACACAATCTAGATGATGTCAAAGAACTTATCCATAGACTAAGTCCAAAAGTGTTGTGTGTTTAAGAAACACACCTCAAACACATGCAAACAAATTTTGTCCGAAAATATGCTATTTTTCATAAAGACCGCGATGACACTACCGTGTCATCCGGTGGTGTGGCTATCGTAGTTGAGAGAGATGTTGCCTGCCGAGAACTAAAACTCCGTACGTCCCTAGAGGTAGTTGCCGTCCGAGCGGTGTTGTTCAATAAACTAGTTACTATTAGCTCTCTCTCTCTCTCTCTATATATATATATATATATATATATATATATATCACTCCGAATTATCCACTCCAGAAAACAGAATTTCAAAGCTTCATTGATGAACTTCCGGAGCCATACATAGTTGTTGGGGATTTAAACGCACATAACATTTTGTGGGGAGACAGCCGTTGTGACGGAAGAGGGCGTTTAATAGAAAACTTTCTTTTCTCCTCGGAGGCATGTCTACTTAATAAGAAGGAGCCGACGTATTATAGCGTTGCGCACAAAACCTACTCCTCAATAGACTTGAGCATAGTATCCAGTACATTAATGCCTTACCTTGATTGGAACGTTATTAAGAACCCCTACGGAAGTGACCATTTCCCAATAGTCATAAATGTAACAAAAGAGGCCGAATGCTCTCCACATGTTCCCCGATGGAAGGCTGAATCAGCAAACTGGGTTCCCTTCGGAGAAATAACATATTTAGCTCAGGATGGCATTGCTGGTTTTAACATAGATGATGCTGTGGCCTACTTGACAGGTTTCATAATAGAGGCTGCCACAAAATCTATCCAACAAACTAATGGGCTAGCCAAAAAGCGTCCCATCCCATGGTGAAACGATGATTGTAGAAAGGCGCGGAAACAACAAAACAAGGCTTGGGGATTGTTTCGCGACTCTCCAACTGCCGAAAACCTCATAAATTTCAATCAGGCAAAATCCCAAGGCAGAAGAACACGTCGACGCGCCAAGAGAGATAGTTGGAAGCAGTATCTTGGCAGTATAAATTCCTATACGGACGAGCGAAAAGTGTGGAACAGAGTGAACACATTAACAGGATGTCACACAAAATCACTCCCCTTGGTAAACACACAAGGTAATAGCCTGGAAGATCAGGCAGACTTCCTGGGTGAACATTTTGAACACATTTGCAGTTCATCACACTGCACAGAACACTTCTTGAAGTTCGAAGAACGCGCAGAGCGACAGCCCCTCGAACGCAAATGTGCGCCAAATGAGACATACAATCGACCATTTTCTCTTGCTGAACTTAAGGCATCTCTAAACTGTTGCAACAACTCCGCACCAGGTGGCGATCGTATCATTTACGAAATGATTAACCACCTGCACCCTGAAACCCTAAAAACACTATTAAGTCTTTTCAATGCCTTGTACACAGCTGGTTACATTCCGTCTTCGTGGAAGGAAAGTGTGATCATCCCCATACATAAACAAGGCAAGGGACCCATCCTTAGCCAGTAGTTATAGGCCAATAGCATTGACAAGCTGTATTTGCAAGTTATTTGAAAAAATGATAAACCGGCGCTTGATCTGTGTGCTTGAAAGTGGCGAATTCCTAGACCCCTTCGAATGTGGTTTCAGGGAAGGTATGTCCACAACAGACCACCTTGTTCGCATTGAGTCCTATATTAGAGATGCTTTTATACATAAACTGTTCTGACTCTCAGTATTTTTGGACCTAGAAAAGGCTTACGATACGACATGGCGCTACGGAATCCTCCGAGATCTTCCGGCGATGGGTGTCCGTGGCAACATGTTGAACACAATCGAAAGTTATCTCTCTAATCGTACATTCCGCGAAGAGTGGGTAACGCTCTGTCTAGGCCCTTCGCCCAAGAGACCGGTGTACCGCAAGGGGACGTGCTTAGTTGCACGCTATTTATTGGTAAAATGAACTGCTTGCATACAGTCATTCCACGCACAATGTTTTATTCCGTTTATGTCGACGACGTGCAAATAGCCTTCAAGTCATGCAATATTGCCATCTGCGAACAAGTGCAGCTTGCAATAAACAAATTGTCCAAATTGGCAGATGAAAATGGTTTTAAAATAAACGCCTAGAAGAGCATTTGCATGCTCTTCACAAACAAGAGAGGCGTAACGCCTTTCCCAAGTATTGAAATCAAAGGAGATGCGCTCTCTGTGAGCAGCGAGCACAAGTTTTTAGGAATCATTTTAGATTCTAAACTCACATTTATTCCCCATCTTAAGCATTTGAGGGCAAAATGCTTAAAGACAATGAACCTTTTAAAACTTCTGTCGCGCACAACATGGGGCAGTGACCGAAAGTGTTTGCTTAACTTGTATAACAGCCTTGTCCGCTCACGCCTTGATTACGGCTCTATAATTTATCATTCAGCAACCCCAAGTGCATTAAAAATCCTAGACCCCGTCCACCATCTGGGTATCCGCCTCGTGACTGGTGCTTTCAGGACAAGTCCTATCCAGAGCCTCTAAGTAGAATCGAACCAGTGGTCGCTTCATCTGCAGCGGTCATACAGCAGTTTTACATATTTTCTGAAAGTACAAGCGAACATTGAACATCCTTCTTATTCAACAATAAACGATGTGACCGCTGCCACACTCTTCCGTAACCGACCTGCAGCGAGAAAGCCGTTCTCTTTGCGTGTAAGAAACCTCAGTGAGGAAATGGGTGTTCCAGTTCTTGAAGAATGTCCTATGGCTCCAGCGAAACAGTTACCACCGTGGCAGTGGCAACTCACAGATTGCGATACGTCGTTTGTAGAGGTCACTAAACACGCCCCAGAAGCACACAATCAAATTCATTTCTTAGAACTCCAGTCCAAGTACTCGTGTACAGAGTTTTACACAGACGCTTCCAAGTCACATACCGGGGTGTCTTATGCAGCCGTCGGCCCATCCTTCTCGGAATCCGGTGTAGTCCACCCAGAAACGAGTATCTTTACGGCTGAGGCCCATGCAATATTGTCGGTTGTTCATCACAAGGAAATCAAAACTTCGAAAAGCAATTGTATTTACAGACTCCCTAAGCGTCGTGAAAGCCCTGATGTCACTCTGCAAACACAAAAATTCTGTACTCAATCAGCTCTATTCCACTCTATGCAGAGCGTATATATCAAACCAGCATGTCATTATATGCTGGGTGCCTCGCCATAGAGGCATCGAGGGCAACGTGCTAGCAGACCAGTTGGCCACCTCAACTACATCGCAAGCTATTATTCCTGCCGCTGCTATTCCCTCCACAGATCTGAAGCCTTTTTTGCGAAGAAAACTGCGAGGTCACTGGCAGAGCCTGTGGGAATGCTGAAACAGATAATAAGCTTCACTTGATAAAGCCACAAATAGGTTTCTGGCCCTCCGCAACGAAAACACGGCGAACTGATGTCCTATTCTGTCGACTCAGAATAGGACATACATATGGTACCCACAGTTTTTTGCTGACTGATGATGAACCACCAACCTGTGGTGGGTGTGGTGAGAGGCTGACCGTCCTCCATGTCCTCCTGGAGTGTCGGGAAGCCGAAACGGAGAGAAGGAAACATTTCCCTGTAGCATACCACTATCATATCCCTCTTCATCCCATTATGTTTATTGGTGAACAACCTCTTTTTAATGCCAAGACAGTCCTCAGTTTCTTGAACGATGTTGTGCTACATGTTATTAGCCCAATAAGTTCGTAGAGCATCCTCTCTCCAGAGCATGCATCTGTGATAGTTTATTTTTATAGCACATGCCTTCAGGCCCTTGTGTTTCAAGGGCTCTGTTGAGGCACTTGTGTTTCTGACCAATTCTTGCATCTGTTATATTTTGTAAATCGTATCCTTCTTCCTCAATGCATTCTTCATTTTCATAGTACACCTCATTGGTCACTGCTATGATTTTAGTGCATGTATATTTTACGCACTTTACAGCGATTCTTTTTAGGCCGCTTTACAGCTCATCTACTTTTCAGAATTCATCGCTCCACTGCAAACTCACGAACACTGACATGGCGCTCTTTGGCCATAACTGGCCCTTGCGCCATTAAACACTATATATCATCATCATCATGCCACTGCCTGGCCTAGGCTCCAGACAGGCACTTGCACGAACCTACACATATTACATCGCATGCACCCCACAGCCTACAGCGACGAATGCCCGTGGTGTGGGGCCACACCAACCCTATACCACATTACGTGGGAGTGCACGCTACACAACATAGAACACCATGACACGAACACCACGAGGGAGCAATGGGAGGCACTGCTGTCCAGCTCAGCCCTCGACGACCAGCTCAAGCTGATCCAGAGAGCAGAGAAGATGGCAAGAGCCAGCGGAGCCCTGGACTAGGGGCCCCGACCATTAGCGATGCCTCATTGGGGCAATACAAAACTATCTTTGGATTAAAGTTTATCTATCTATCTATATCTAGTAGTGCTGGTACCTTGTGCTACATTTTACTGCAATGCGTACATCTGGTCCTGCCAGTGCCTGATGCTGCATTTAAGTGCTAATGCCTTGCGCTCATGCTTTGTGTTTACAACTTCCATTTTCTTTTGAACACTGGTTTCACTATTTATGGTAAACTGTAGTGCTGCTGTGTGATGCCAATTTTACTTCTATCGTTGTGCAACTTTGTTTACTGAGGAAAGTTTCGCTTGGCATTTCTGTATTCTCAATTTTGTTGTACAATTTGTTCACATATACATGACTGAGTTTGTAATGTATAAGCCTTCTGTGGCACAGTATATCTACTTGTATTGTACTGTAAGATATAGAGCAGTGGGGCTGTGGCTAAAACAGAGAGACAGACGACGAGGGAGATAAACCTTGTTTCGGTGCTCGATCGGCTGTGTACCTCTCGCTGCTCTATCGTGCTAGTCGCGAACGCTTATTTCCAAAGTGCTTCGCGACATTTGGTGGAAGGTGCTGGGCCTTTTGCAAAACTGGAACTCCGAAGCCGGACGATCCCTTTCACATCTCCCATGCCTGAGGACACTAGTCGTCCCGATCCACCCCAGGCACCGAGGCACCGCCTGCGGTCGTCTGTCCTGGCGCACCACGCCAACGGGATCCTCCCATATTCAATGGCACTGACGATCATAATGTAGAGGACTGGCTGTCATTGTACAACCGAGTGAGCGCCCACAACAAATGGACTGAAGCTGACAAGCTTGGTTACGTAGCATTCTACCTTTCCGGGGTCGCCCATCTTTGGTTCCGGAACGATGAAGCTAACTTTTCAACCTGGACAGCTTTCCGAACGGCACTTCAAAAGGTCTTCGGTCGCCCGGCTGTGCGCAAACTTCGGGCTGAACAATAGCTTCGCTGTCGTGCCCAACAACAGGGCGAAACCTTTACCAGCTACATTGAAGACGTAGTTGACATTTGCCGGCGTATCAACCCAGATATGACCGAGATGAAGAACATCTTGAATGGCATAGAAGATAACGCCTCCCAAATGCTCTTGGCAAAGAATTCGGAGACGGTCAACGACCTCCTAACGCCTTTCTAGAGCTATGAATAGCTACGCAAACAACGGCTTTCTACCCGCCTAGCTCTCGCTCCGGACGTCGCACTTTCAGCTCTGAGTGACGGCGTCAGTGCTCCTCCTTCCAGTTCAGCCATCTTCGATCAAATCAAGCAGTTTGTACGAGAAGAAGTGGCACGCCAACTCTCTCTTCTGCCAGCCATTCAAGCGTCATAGTCACCCTTGTCTCCCAATCTCCGTCAGGTCATACAAGAACAAGTCGCTAACGCCGTACCACTTGCTCATCAACCGCCTCCTACGCCTGTTCCTATTAAGTACGCTGCCGTTGTCGCGAATACAAGGCCCCCGTCAGCAGCTATTCAATCCAGACCTACCAGCACCTTTCCCTCACCTCCGCACTTAGCTGCCACATATGCCCCTACAAGCAGCTACTGGCCGCCACAGCAGCCCGTGAGCCCACCTCGCCAATATCTCCATCAGTCTCAGCCCGCTGTTCTCAATCCATGGCGCATCCACGAGAAACTCCCTATTTGTTATTCGTGCGGTCTGCCTGGGCATGTAGCACGCTTTTGCCGCCGGCGTGGATGGTATCCTTCGGATTCTACGAAGGCACAAAGCAGCGGTTTCGACTGCTCATTCCATTCCGCTCCTCCCGCTCAGCACTTCGAAGCCTCACCTCCTGCTTCCCGCACTTTCAATACCCGTCGGTCTCCGTCGCCCCGTCCTCGTTCGGTGACACCGCTTGTCCGTCGCCCTGAAACTATCCGAGGCCATATCGTGTCGAAAGAATGTGTACTCCCTGATCCGGCGAAACTGCAAGCTGATGCCCAGTTTCCACGACCGAAGACCTTGAGCAGCTTTATTGGGCTTGCGTCATACTTCCGCCGTTTCATCCGCAATTGCGCCAGCATCATAGCACCTTTAACGCAGTTGCTTCGTAGTGGCCACAACCTTTCGACCTGGTCACCGCATTGCGATGCCGCATTGACAAAGCCACGTCGTCTCTTGACGTCTCCACCAATCCTGCGCCATTTCGACCCAAGCGCTCCAACTGAAATCCACACGCATGCTAGTGGCGTCGGCCTTGGTGCCGTTGTCGCTCAGAAAAAGCCTGGCTTCGATGAGTACGTCGTGGCCTTCGCCAGTCGTGCACTCACTAAACCTGAATCGAACTATTCTGTAACAGAAAAAGAATGCCTCGCTATTATTTGGGCCATAACCAAATTCCATCCGTATCTCTATGGCCGCCCATTTGACGTGACAACTGATCACCATTCGCTGTGCTGGCTGTCGTCTTTAAAAGAACCATTCGGTCGTCTGGCTCGATGGGCGCTTCGACTGCAGGAGTATGACATTCGAGTGCTGTGCCGTTCTGGCTGAAAACACTCGGATGCGGATGCCTTGTCTAGTTCGCCACTAACCGATGACGTTAGCTCCCCGAAGGCCTCATTGCGCGAGCAATGAGGCCTTCGAGGAGCTTGCTTTGGGCCTTCCCTTGCTGCCACGGACATTCTTCTGGAGCAGAACAAAGACCCATGGATTGTGTCCATGCTGAGTTTCTTGTCCACCCCATCGCCACCCACTACCAATCGCACAATACTTCGCCAAGCACACTACTTCTACATTCGCGATGGGCTCTTCTACCGTCGTAACTACCTCCAGGACGGCCGCAAATGGTTGCTTGTCATCCCTCGGCATCTACGTTCGGATATTTGTGCAGCATTCCACGACGACCCCCAGGGCGCGCATGCAGGTGTACTGAAGACATACGCGCGTCTACGCGTTCGTTACTACTGGCCGGGGATGTATCGATTCATCCATCATTATGTCCGCTCCTGTCTCGTTTGCCAACGCCCCAAAGATTCTCCTCATCGTTCAACGGCTCCATTGCAGCCTTTGCCTTGCCCAGCATGCGCTTTTGATCGAGTCGGCATCGCCATTTATGGACCTCTGTCACTCACATCCGACGGCAACCGCTGGGTAATCGTGGCCATCGACCATCTTACGCGCTATGCGGAAACTTCCCCTTTGCCTAGCGCTTCTGCACGTGACGTCGCCTGGTTTCTCCTGCCCCGCATAATCCTTCGCCACGGCGCTCCCAGGGAATTACTCAGTGACAGAGGCCGCGTCTTCCTCTCCGACGTCATCGAGGCTCTCCTCAAAGAATGCCGCATCATTCATCGCACCACCACTGCATACCATCCGCAGACTAATGGCATGACCGAGCGCTTTAATCGCACTCTTGCTGACACGCTGGTCATCTACGTTGCATCCGACCAAAGCAAATGGGACCACGTTCTACCATTTCTGACCTACGCTTACAATACGGCCACGCCGACTACCGCGGGATTTTCGCCCTTCTTTCTACTGTACGGACACGAACCTTTTTCCACAATGGACACTATTCTTCCGTAGCGCCCTGACAACACAGAAACCACTACTTTGTCTGAAGCTGCTGCACACGCAGAAGAGTGTCGCAAGCTATCTCGTATATTTACGTCAGAAGACCAGCAAGGCCAGAAGCACCTTCGAGAAACTTCACATGCTCCTGCATCCCAAGGAGGTTTTTTTAATCCTCCTTGCTGCATCCTATTCTCCTGCCTCGCTAGTGTGGCTTTGGGTTCCAGCCCCTACCCCTGGACTGTCACCGAAACTCGCGTCGAAGTACCATGGCCCGTACCGCGTGATCAATCAATCGTCTCCAGTCAACTATATCGTGGAACCTCTCGAGCTACCTTTGGATCATCGCCGTCGAGGACGCGAAATTGTGCATGTTCAACGTCTCAAGCCGTACTATGATCCGCCTGTGTTGTCCTACCCATAGGTCACCGGGACCGCTTCCTTTTCCGCAGGGGAGATGTTATTGTTATTGATGTTACCTCAAAACATGGCTCGTACCCACAGGGGGGATTGGGCACATTAGATTTGAAATGTGCGTCTAACAAAACAATATGGGAGAACGGCACATTTAATACGAAGCAATATTCAACTCAATGCCTGCAGAAAATTTGAGAGGGCATATTCATAAACTTAGGGGGAAAAATACAGTGAAGTCTCCCACGGTCGGTACCCTAGCAGTGAAGTCTTCCTGACGCTTAAATAAACTTGTGGATAGCAGAAATCATTGACCCATGGCTTGTGCCTAATTGACACGCACCAAAGGACAAAATGTTAGGTGTCATCATTCATCATCATCATCATCAGCCTATATTTATGTCCACTGCAGGACGAAGGCCTCTCCCTGCGATCTCCAATTACCCCTGTCTTGCGCTTGCGTATTCCAACTTGCGCCTGCCATGTTAGGTGTAGTAAGCGCTAAACCCAGCTTACTTGTAGGAAATACTAGGAACATTCTGCGGAGGGAGGAGAAGCGGCGGCAAGAAAGAAAGAAATGGTCCATAGTTTCTGGTTAATTACAAAAGACTGTACTATAAAATACTGAGCAGTCGGGCTGTGGCTAAAAGAGGGAGAACGACGACGAGAGCGATAAACCTTCTGTTATAGTTAAAAAAGGAGTGAGAGCCGCTGGTATGCTTCGTAAGCTGTGCAACCCTCGGTTCGGAATGCGGAGAGATCCACTTTTAATGATATATAAAATGTATGTGCCCCCATTTTAGAATTTGGATGTGTATTATTTTCTGGTGCGCCAGCTTATACATTACGTCCCCTTGTTCTGCTTGAGCAGGAAGCCCTACGACTGTGTTGTGGATTACCGAAATGTGTTGCTAATAACATACTACACCAAGAAGTCAGGTTGCCCTCAATATTGTGTAGATTTCGTTTACTGACGGGGCAAACAGTCTTAAAATTTTATGAATCCCCTATTACAAGATTAGAATACATATTCATTTCCAAGCCTGCACTATTCTTCGGAGTACACTGGCCTCGTTTTCATACACCCCAGGCGGTCTTCGTACAAACAATCGATCCCTTAAATGTACGTATCTGGGAGGTGCCACCTATTTGTGATGTGCGAGAGAATCTACAAATCATATATGATGACATCTACACAAACAACGCAAAACTCCTTTCTTATAATATATTAAAGGGCCTATGACAAGACCATTAAGTTTATCTATAAGTATGAGCTGGTCTACTTTAAGAGGCAGACAATACTTGCAGAAACAATTGAAATGCATAATCGACTAATTAAAAAAATTAGCTGTGGCTTAACTCAGTGAGCAGAATCTTTGCGGCGATGTGGTCAGGCAGGGATGCGGCGCGGATTCAAAAGTGCAGGCCGCCAGGTCGAGGAAAAGTACAGAGCAACCAATTTTGCGGCACCTTAGAAGCTTGTGGTTTACAGCCTCCAATTCCGGGACAGGGGTATAGCCTGTGACAGTAGAGAAAACAAGAATTCAGCGGCCTGCATGCGATGCGCTCCGCCGCTGCTGTCAAGCCGAAAAACGAGCCCACAGTTCTGAAACGGGTGCTTTACACTCCTGTGCGACTGCACTGCATTAAAGATGAACAAAAGTTGCGTTGCTATGAGGTCTGTAATGAATTTAGGTGTTGACAATAAAGCTGCCATAAGATGTTTCATTTGATTCTCCTCTAGAGTCATGCTTGGACTAAGTTGCACTGCATACGTGCAATTCTATTGTGCTTTGGAAAGAGTTCAGGTGCTGCAGAGAAGGTACGACGTCTTTGCGGCGGATGATGGAAAAACAATCGTCGATATACCGCAGGCACAAATTTGGAGCGGGCTGGAACGTCGTGAGGGCTTTATCTTCAAGGGCTTTCCAAAGCACAATAAAATTCACCGTTGAAAAAGAAGTTAATGGTCGCCTGGCTTTACTTGACGTTGAAGTCATGCGTACTGCATCCGGCCTTTCAACAAGCGTTTATCGGAACCCTACCCACACAGGGAAATACCTGCACTTTGATTCGGCCGATCCCGTTGGACACAAATGATCTGTTGCCTCTACACTGTTTACCCGTGCATTCCGTTTGTGCTCGACTACTGACGCACGCAGAGCTGAGTTGAGAGTAATGCAGGATTTGGTCAGTAATGGCTACCCTGGCCAGTTTATAAAGACTGAAGAAAAGCGTGCCGCTGAACCCCCTATCAAACCAATGAGAACAAGGAAACGGGCGGCTCTCCCCTATGCACGAGGCGTGAACGAGTCAATGTCAAGAGTTTTCAAAGATTATGATGTACAAATCTGCCACGTCCCTTCAAGCAAGCTAAAACAACAACTTGTCCGAGTCAAAGACTGCCTCGAAAAAGAAAAATATCCCGGCATCATCTACAAAATTCCATGCCAGGACTGCCAGGCGTGCTACGTAGGCGAGACGGAAAACTTTAAAAGAAGGCTACAGCAGCACCGCAATGATGTAGCCAAAGGACACACGGTTTCTAGCGCCCTAGTAGAGCATCATGAGAAGACTGGTCACAGTATTAACTGGCATTCGGCTTTCATCATCGAAAGAGAGAAGAAATTATCATCCCGATTGCTTCTTGAATCATTTTGCATACTACAATCTACGACTAACACGATAAACCGGACACGGGGCCCCCTCCCTGAGTTGTACGCAAGGGCCTTATGTCTTCCGACGCATATATAATAAAGATCACCATGCATTCGTTCATTTTGAACAAGGCACCCGTAGTGGGTGCCAAAACGTCAATCTGTTGTTTTTGTGTACTTCAGTTGGCGAGTGTACGTTTATTCAGCCATGTTCTTTCCTAGCCAGACGAGTTTTCGTCAAACCCTACATTTCATCACACAAGTGACCATTACCATAAAAAAAGATTAGTCCACCAATTATGTTTTCTAGCGCCGTTTTGGATACCTGCGTCACTACGAGTGCAGTGCACCATCTAACTTATAGTAGAAGTACAATTTCATTTTGTATAGTTATTTCTTCTGTGTGGAGACAATTTTTATGAGCTTGGAAGACGCAGTGAAAATGGCCATCTCCACAGGCATCGAGATCGCTTTATGGCGGCTTAGTTAAAGGAGCCATCAAGCTAGTCTCGCACACAGCTGTTTCTTTATGCCCACTGTCCCACTGCTGTCATTTCTGCACACTCTTAATTTTACTACCACCAGCAAATGCAGATAATCTGCAAACACTTCTCGTACATTTGTATGCATTGAGAGCAAGCATAGTTGTGCTTTCATGGGACACTGTTCTACACAGGAAATTGTGGCAATAGTGTTAAACAACAATAAACCCAACTAAAACATTATGTGAGACAAAAATACCAGAGCAAGCATATCACCAGGGTCACATTTTCTACTTGGCCACTCCAGCCAACCAAAAGTGGCTGCATTAGAGTGCTGTAAAGTGACCACCTTTTTTTAAGAGTGCTGTAAACTGACCCCTTTTCATTTATTTTGGTTTGCCTGGGGTGTAGCAAGCCAATGACAACAGCACCAAAGGGGCGCCATGTGCTCGGCCACTTGCGGAAAGCAACATGCGATCATGATGCTGCATGGCACAGCTGATTGACATAAGCTGCCTGCATACATAATTTATAAGACGAAGCCACTGCCAGCTTAAGAAGCCTTTCCCAGAAATGCTGCCACACAGGCAAATGCGAACAGGCGGATGACGAGTGCCACGTTTGACTAGTGGATTAGGATCACATGGCAACGTCATCGAAGAACTCTCTCCTTGTCCTGGATATGTACTGTGGGCACCATACTGACAGCATGAAGGCTGTGCTCTCCCAAGCTTGAATGGACATCGCTATTATACCAGGTGGCATGACGGACCAGCCTCAGCCACTTGACGTCTGTATCAACAAGCATTTTGAGGATGGATTGCCTGCGGAAATACTTCGCGATCTGGCCGAGTGATAAAGCGTATAAGCTAACAGCAACAGGTTTCAAGTTTCAAGTTTCAAGGTTGTACTAAATGCACATAACTAACGCAAGTGGCGAGCTGGGTCACTGCAGCATGGGACACACCAGGAAGCTTGATTGCATGCTTTCAAGGAGTGCAGCATCTAAAGTGCACTAAATGGCACCAAAAATTGTCTGCTCTTTTATGCTGACAATGATAAGAAGGTAAGCAACAAGGCTAGCAGCAACGACAACACTGCATGGGCTGGGACGGGTCGTGACTAATAAATGCTGTTCGCGTTTTGTGTCTGTTGCCCTAACTTGTCCGGCTTACATTCAAGAAAAACACTTTTTTTCACCGGCTTCAGACCTTCAGTTGCTGGCTTAGGAGTGAGACCAGCCTAGATTTCAATAAATATGGTACTCGGCCATAAATCTAGTTCGTGAATCATACACAGCTACTTACATCCATAAAGGAAAAACAAATGGGACATAACTCAGTTTCTTTCCCCACTCTGAAATGTATGAGCCCTTTCAGCGAGTAAATGTAACATCGATCCTTAAAAAACAGTTCTATGACTTTTAAAGTTACCTTTCCGTCATCTCTTGAGGATCCGATGACAACATCGATGGCCTCTCCAGTGAATATGTCCATGTCCGCTACAAAAGAGAATGTACAACTTTTCCCTTGAATTGCCAAATCTCATAAAAGGTAAGGATTTAATGCTTCAAAAGCAATATAGGAGTCCCATGCTATCGAAAGAGCATAATGTAACCATTACACATTGCCGGGGTATATAAACCAAAAATGTCTGTCAGGAACATTATGTGGGACATACCACAAACTGGTACCTTGCAAACATGACCTGTACAATGACGCTGCAGTAATACATAGGTAATTATTTCTGCCTACACTCAAGGGACTCGGGTACAGTCAAGCTTCGTTAATACGTACCCGCTTGATGTGTAATTGCATTTTAAATGTAGTCGCGAAGATTCCCCCACCCAGCCCCCATTGAACCCAATGCGTGACCGCTTAAGCCGTAGTCACACATTTGCCATCAAATGGTTATTGCATACTATTTTCTTTCTAGTTCTACACGCACAGGCACAAATTCGGCAAAATTTCATGTGCGGAGATGTTCGATTCTCGAGTTGCGACACCCGGACAACAGCTGCCAGCGATAGGGACCTTAAAACATGGCCATCATGACGCATTTCCTGCTCATACAGCTGTTGCCGAATGCAGCGCACAGGAGCATGGCCTTCGAGATTGGCTTCTGGTAACGCAAAAAAGCTGCCGGTAGGAGGTGTGAACTCACTGTCGCCGCCGAATCCAATCCAATTCAAGTAGTAATCGCGCAGAAGCACATTTTGTTGCGATACATTCTTATGGACGCTCCATTTCTGCCGTGGTCCTCGCTTTAAGGTTTCGTATAAAGTCCAAACACGCTAACATCGTCGCCGCGTGCCATACGCTGTATGTGTGAGTGAAAGCTTGCAAGTGTCAGCCGACGTTTGCTGCTCAATCCAATCTCACGCGCGCGAGGGAGAAAGGCGGGGCAGAAGCATGCTTCTGACGCGCGTGAGGCACAGCGGAGGAGGCGAGAAAGTGGGGGGTGTTTAGCGGCGGCGGCACGTTTGCCTATCTTGAAGCAATCTGCGACATAGAGAAAGTGCGCGTCCGCACGGGCTTCGTCTTCAAAGCAATCTGCAATGTGAATAAAGTGCAACTAGTGCTGGTAGCTTAATGTGCGCTGTGCTTTCAACCTTTAGTTCGTAATGACGGCACGAAGGTCAATTCACTGGCTGCTCTTGCTGCACCTCCTCACTCCAGCGTATGGGACATCCGAGTTTCCACGGTCATCGAGAGAGATGTGTTCATATTTAACTGTGCACGCTTTAAACCGTGCTTGTTAACTTAGTTGGTAAGCGATTGCTTTAAAACTTTATATGACTGATAAAACTACTATCCTTAGTTCATATAGTTGTCTACTAATTTGAAATCGCAATCGATGCTTCGCCTATCGGGTGAAACTGACATTTTTTTTCTTCATTCCGCCAGTGTGCTTGCGGTCGCGGTGTTGTCGTAGTATTCTGTTTGAAAGATGCCGTCATCGCAGCAAGTGAAGATATTTCTGGGGTTTTACGTGCCAAAACCAGTTCCGATTATGAGGTACACCGTAGTGGAGGGCTCCGGATTAATTTTGACCCCCTGGGGTTCTTTAACGTGCGCTACAATCGCAAGCACACGGGCATTTTTGCATTTCGCCTCCATCGAAATGCGGCTGCCGAGGCCGGGATTCGATACCGCAACCTCGTGCTCAGCAGCGCAACGCCTTAGCTAACTGAGCAACCACGACGGGTGGCAAGTGAAGATAACCAATTTCTTGCTGCCTACCCAAAAATAAAGCCTGTCCGAGAGTGTATGTTTGAGAGCATCGCGACGTAGTTCTTTTCCGGCCAGTAAGTAGCTGCTGAAGTGACATTGGCTGCTAATCCGTACATCATTTAGTGCATACCTAAACACCATTAACGGCCGACTACGTATTAACGAGGTTTGACTGTATGAGTAGCAATCAGCAAAGGCAATGACTGTGAAAAAACAATCTAAGTACAATGTTTGAACTGCCATACAAGCAGCCAAACAGAACCACTACATGTAACACAAATCAAGGAACACTGTGGCTTTGCTTTGTACAACCCTATTTATAAAATAATCTATAATATCATAGTGTGAGGTTTTTCCAAAGGTAAGGTGCAGGACACCAGGCACATGCTGCAACTGTGTCATGCACTGACAGCAAAGCCTAATGATGCGTGATCAAAATGTTTACGAGTTGTTCAATGCCAGGCATACCAGAAATGGTGCTTGACTATAAATTTTATGAACAGTCAAGAGTGTGAACTGCATTTCAAAAAGATCTCCCCAAGAAAAGTTTACTCCGTGCCTTTAAATTTTCTACTAAAAGGCAAAATACGGTCCAACATAAAAATTGTCAAACATAAGTTTTTCGCATAGAATTATGAATTGAACCATTTAATTAGTGTTTCTTTGAATTTGTTCTGCAGTTTCAAAATAGGTGCATTCACTAAAAATTTAAGTTATAAAATCGATTCCTTTTCTGGAATAATTTGTCTTAAGCAAAAAAAAAGTTATGACTGCTCTGCACTGTCTTCACTGCACTGCACACAACAGCATGCACAGAACTGGCGATACAGTGTCTGAGCTCTTTCGGTTATGGACTGAATATGGCACGTGGGACCTCAGCAAGGCTATTATTATGTTAGCTACAGATAGGGTGATGCATTCTCTATATATGTATTGTTACTGGGTGCACATTGTATTTGGATGTACTGCACACTTAAGATATCTGGGTTCAGCATGTGACACAAGTACTCTTTGTTCTCAAAACAGCATTAAATATTTCAAACAGAGGTCTTGATCCTGCTGAGCAGAAAATATGATGCAACTTCTAAACCACTACATGTAAGGCAGTGTTTATATGGATGTCAGACTTCTTTCTATGGAATCGCGCATGCTTTGAGTGGTCAAAGTTGCAATATCAGCTTATCCAGACGCAAATATACTAAGCCAAACTGGCTCAGATCTGAAAGGGCATATTTTGTCATAGGGACACTTCACCACTTTGAACCCTCACCACCCTCTTATATTCTTGCTGGGCTCACATTCTGCTTGCAGATTCAACAGCTTCAATTGGCTAAGTACCCGTAACAGTAATAGCCCGACTGTAAGCATGACACCCTGCCACGACTTAGCGCTCTCACCACATGGGAAGGCACCGCGTCATTGTACTACCAGTTCTGTGTGAAGCATCGCATGCAGTGTAATGAGAAACATTACACGGACCACACATTGGGGGTGTGCAAACAGTGACTTTTGACACCAAGTCGAATACGAATCGAATAGCATCAATACTTCTTTTTGGGCGAATTGGTACATCTTGAAACTTCGGGTAACAGCGCAAAACAGACGACCACAAGAAGGAAGACACGTACGTACAAGCGCTGTGTGTCAGCGCTTGTGTGACAGCGCTTGCGTGTACGCGTCTCCCTTCTTGTGGTCGTCTGTCTTGCGCTGTTACCCAAAGAATCGAATAGCGCCAGAGCAAATCGAACCGAATAGTTTTAGAATTGAACACTCGTTATCACAATTATTGTAAAACGGTGTTCACATTCTATTAGCATGTTTCTGTCAGTATATAGTACACTATGAAGCGTTTAATAAATGCAGAAATGGAGCATTATCTTGACATGCACAGGACTCTGCAGAGTGCAAATCATCGCTGTATAGCCTGTAAAGTATGGCTACCTGAGCGGCGTAGCCTGCTCTACTATGCAAGTTCTTATGCTTTGCCTATACTATGCTCGCGGGGGTGAGAATTGACCATACTTTTGCTCCAATTTGGGCATAGCTGACGTTTTGATATACTTGAAAAGCATTAATAAAATATTCACATTTACAAATAGTGACTATTTGATTCGATTCATTATTTGAAAGTTGCGAATTTTAGCACACCCCTAACTACAATTAAGGTGAAACAAAACATTTTCCTACCAAAGTCTTTCGGCATCATGATTTCATATGGCTACATAAGCCATCTTCAGGCACTGAAAAATGAAAGGTGAAATCGGTTTTACAATATTGTAAAATGTACCATTTCTCCAATTTTTAGAAGGCATTTTTTCTCTTAAAAAGGGAAACCACACAACTTATATCCTTTATGTTTGTATATACTATATAATAATAGTTATGTGTCCATGTTCCGTTTATGTTGCTTCACAGATACTTTCGAATTTGAGAAAAAGCACTCCGCATGAAAATGTAGCCTTTACCAGTTGGTCTTTGGTAGCTTTTTCTGGTAGACTGTTAGGTTCTGTTAAAAACAAAATTCAGTTGCATGCTTTTGAATGGCGTGCCCACCATATCTATTTGGTCAAGAAAAAAAAGTGAAATATACAACCCGCTTCAATCTCGTGAAATTTCTGACATGACCGGGCATGAATCAATGTTAGCATGCGTAGGCGTCAGTGACATCATAAGAGCAAATGTGAAAAAGTGAAAACGGTTGCAAATCTATGATGATGAGTGCCTACAGGCTCAAATGAATGGACCTTTTTTCCAATTCAGCTATGCGCATGTGCATGCCCCAGCTGCATTCCATTCCGTGCCGCCATTATCGCAGGGCAGGTGTGCGAAGTGAGTGCGTGAACCCTTGCATAATCCGCGGCAATTTCCTGAGCTTGAGTTGCTGATCAATAATTTTTCTCGTGTTGTGGGCAAGAATATTGGTTAAAGGAAACACTTATCTGTTCGTGGGAAAGACTGCAAGCACTTTTGTCGATGAAAAAGACTCTGTGAACTAACACTCGAGCGATAGGCGCAGCATTTGCGACAAATCTCATGCAGGCACTTTCTGTACCGTCGATTGCACATACCGGCGTGGAATGGTGAACATTGTACTGGAGTGGAGAGCACGGTCAAATTAAAAAAAAATACCCCATGTTATCAGTGAGTTATCACGCAATTCTTGCTGAGTGAGGTAAGCCTGCGTTCTGGTAACCGCATGACGCTAGCACTGTGATTATTGCACTTCTCGCCCTACGACTGACTCGGAAGTCACGGCGATGTTTTAATCTACGGGTATGTATACCGCACGGATTTTACCATTGGCTTAAGAACGTGCTACCGCATGCAGGCGGAAATAGCTGTACGGTTACATGGGGCCAAACGAAAAGAAGAATCTCGCCACACAGCCGATCAGAATGCATCGTGCGAGGCCAAAGCGACACACCCGCGGTGCCGCATTATACAAAACTTGAGTCTTACTTTTTGCAGACAAATGAAGCTTTACGCACCTGACAAAACAACGTGTTGCATCCACTTACATTCTGCTTACCCCCCGTACTGTGTTGCGTCCACTTAGTCCCCAGTACCATCAATATACGATACATATCTCGATATAAAACAACACTTGCCCTGCAGTACACTTGTAGTACGTGTGCAGAAGTTTTGTATGTTGTTTGCTCATCATGGTGAGCTGCTTGCATGCCCGCTCTTGAGGGCAAGCACGTACGCACATGCATGCGTCTGTTGACAGCCTCCTTCAAGTCGAGCCACTCAAAACGACGGTCGAGTTTATCCCGAAGAAAGTCCTTCCGCGGCGCGTTTGACGCTCACACATGCCTTCGCCAGTTGAGTCAAAGTACTGACCAAGCTGCTGAAGAACAAAAGCCGGCGCATCTCTCAAATCTTGGTTACAAATGGCCTGCACATCGCATCAGCATGCTGCCATTATGTCGGTAAATGTAAAATGTGTTATTGCTACATGTGAGCAAATACACGCGCGCTAGAGCAGGACAAAGAGAAGCTACTTCAACAACACAAACGACAGAAGGAAAAAAAAGCAGGGACAGCCGTCGCAAGAGACTGCTTGGTCAAACGCTAGCATGCCTTGCGTAGAGGCGAGAAGCGGTGGGAACGTGTGTGTCTTGCCCGTCAAATTTAGTTGAAGTGGCGGCCGCTAGAGGGGTCGCTTACTGGAAAAAGGTCCATTTGTAAGGTAGTGGCAGTGAGTAAGCACTGCTGAGCATGGGCGAATATCAGTGAGTGTGAAGTACTGCACAACTAGAAAAAATTGGTGCTTGAAACTGAACAGTTCTGTACAAAAAATATACTCTTCAAATGCTCCTATGACAAAGGTGTCATAGAGGCCATGGCAGTTATAATTCCTGTAAAAATTACACAATAATATGAACACAGACATGGAAGTGCAATTTGAAGTCATAGAAAGCCACACACAAATGTCTTCGTGGACAAATATGCACTACATTGTGTCCACTGCAGAGCTCACTTCCTTTGCAAAGAGATGCAATGCTCTTGTAAGGCCTTCAAGAAGCCTTAAGTATAAACCGCATGCATGCGATCTTGCGCGCGACAGTGACAAGTGACGGGACGGAGATGGCTGTCGCGTTCGCTCGTCGCCTACAAGTCGTACCACACGCGAGCGATGACTTCGAGCGCTGTCTCCCTGGTGTTGCTGGTATGAGGGCAGCAAATACGTGCCGTAACTGGTGTGACGCATGCTCTATTAGTTTAACTTGATGCGTTTTACTGTAAAGAGCACCATAAATATTTCTTAAGGTCTTGCACTAGGTTCTTATCTTTGTGCGTATTAAAATTGAGTCATTCGCTTGTTCCGTGTGACAATCGGTTGTACTTGACTGATGTACATCCTGTTTGGCTTCGCGCTATTGGCTAGTCGCTCCGGGCGACGAATTGTAGATTTCCAGACCCGAGCGATCAGTTTGCGCGACGGCTTGTAACGTCGCTCAAAGCCGTCGCTCGTCGCCGTCGCGCACACAATCGCTCTCATGCGGTTTGGGCTTGGGTAAAAAATGCTAGCATGTAACGCCATTTTTTATATAAAGCACAGCCACATGACACAAATCAGTAACAACATATAAATCTAAAATATTGTCAACCTTCAGTTGCCATACCTTTCCTTTGGTGCTCTTCTTTCCCTTTTCTAAGGACAATACAGGCTTCCTGAGCCTTTTCGACGTGTGCAGCACCATTTCTTCAGTTTCTGCATTGCATTTAACAAAGCATTATAAAGCTGGCACTGCCGACAGGCATCAATGTTAGATGATAAACATTCAAGTGTCATAATAACAAATCAGGCCAGAATATCAGTTACTCTGGTCTCCCCCTGGCATTACTCTCGTTTCATCCTTTCATGAATGCAAAGCATTTGCAAGCGTGGCTCCCACGTCCACTACACGACAGATACCCGTTCATGCACTAGACAGGTTCTCATGTGGCATATGTCATTCCATCAGACTAAATATGGCGGCACTGAACATTTACGCCCAAAATTGTGTCCAAAACCAAAATTCTGCTGATAACTGCCAAAAGCACACATTTGCGCCGATGGCTCCTCCTGCGAAGCAGCGTCTACCTTGAGCGTCCGCGGCAGTGCGTACTGCACCCCCTCCGCATTTCATAACGCCGACCCTTCCACACATGTCGCAGACTGCCCGAGACTCTAATCAAAGGAGATACGTCTCGAGCAGCCAGGCATAAACCCCAAAGTCACGCTACGAGATTGCGTCGGCCATATGCTTACTGCACAATGAGCGGGACAAAGCACATGCCGGTGAAGATTAAATTGTTCGAAATGTTAGTCTTATAAACATTTAAGTTGCGCTTATTAACGAATGAGTGGAACTTACCAGCCATGTGCAGCACTCCGTCGCATCGCCGTTCCACCACACGTCGTAGGGGACAATTGGATCGAAATCCACGACATTCTCTGGGTTAAAGTTTTGCACTGCGGTGTGCCTGACAACCGCAGTGGTCATGTACACTTCATATTCAACGAATACAAGCATCTCGAGCTTAACACAGTGCAACGCAATCGTTCTCGCTAAGATGACAGCTGTGGCTATGACCGTGGACGCTATGGATGCGGATTGGTATGCGACTTCGACCGGACCACTGCATCACCCAAACCAAACCAAAACAGAAAAGAAAAATACTACTAAAGCAATGCCGTACAAGAGTAGTGGGTGGAAGCATGGAGGAAGGAAAAAAAACTTTTTTTTAAGTTTTTTCCTTCCTCCATGGGTGGAAGGCACAAAGTTGTACAGTTGTACAGAAGCTTAATGATAAAAAATGTTGAGAACTGCATTAGGCTTAAGCATTCTTAAAATGACATCCCAACTCATGAGAGTAATTATGAATTTGACATTGATCGTTTGTGTGTTTTGTATACGTGGTCAATGAACGCGATTGTTGGCGTTCATTCATTTTGCCCACCGCGTCCATGTAGAGTGGCATGATCAGATTTCTCTGAGCGCAATAAAAAAATTTTTAGCGCACGCAAACTCGCACAACGCAGACACAGATGCACATGCGCGCGGGCTGCGATTTTGTAGCGATTCCGTCTCCGATGACATTCCTTTTCGCACTTTTCGCGCTTTGTCAGGGGTCAGAGCGACGACCCGCCCGCGTTATCAAAGCGATCAAGGCCGCGATTTTGTATCAAGGCATTATGACTTATTGTACTGTAGTCTTATCATCCACCGCTCACGGCCGGCTGATCCCGTTCATAATGCGAGCGGACCGTCGCTCCAACCACTGACAAAGCGCGATAAGCGCGTAAAGGCATTATTACATTAAAGGCATCGCTACAAAATACCGGCCTAGCCGGCCATGAGCGGCGGATGATAAGAGGGGCATATGATCGAGCGGAAGGCATCGCTACAAAATCGTGGCCCTGCAGTAATCAAAAAGAGTTTTGGAAGTGAGCGTTTGCGTTGTAACTTCTCTGCCTGGGCATGCACGTTAGGTTCATCGCTCTGTCATGCATTGTCAAGCAGCTGACCGCGTCTATTAGCCCGGAATATATATATATATATATATATATATATATATATATACGAAGGCCAAGAGCGCGCGTCCAATGCGGCTTACAGACAAAAAAGACATACTTTTCATGCCGCAGCAATGCAGCACACGCATCGTTAACGTAGGAGCTGATCAATTACATATATGCACATGGATATTATGCAAAATGACACCGCCGAAACAAGGAAACCTTAAACAGCTTGTTTCTGTTTAGAAACGGTGATCATGCATACAAACTAATTAGCAAAAGACTGCATGCACATTTCAGCTCGAGTAATAAATGAAGAGGAATTAAAAGCTTAATTGTAATTGCACCGAAGCTGCGTGCGATACATTGGGCACTGAAATACAGTTCATGTATAAGCACAAGGTTTCTCAACAACCAGAATCATACAAAAGTAATTGTTCTAGTAGCAACAGGTGCACTCCAAGCAGAGCACTTTAGCGGGGATTAATTGGCCGCGGTGGGGCAGAACTCAGCAGAGCAAGTTAGTGGTGGCTGGATATTTCTTTAATAGTTTTTTATTTACTAGTTGTAACAACGTACCATTATTTCTTATTATATCGGAGTGCAGTTGCCGCGACACCACACGCCTCAAGAACACGGAAGCGGCAATAGGGACACCAAAACCACAACCAAGACTGGTCCATGGGTTGGGGCTCGCCGAGGCCCCTACTCACGGACCTACTTGCTTCCAACTTTGATCCCCCCGCTGCCCCTTGGGTGCCCTAGAGATGCTGCGCTGCCTGCTTTATATAATATCAGGTGTTCTCCTAAGGCCTCCATTTGCCATTTACATATGTGGCCTCTTGGAGCAGCACTTGTAAATAAATCCAGTCTATTGTTGCGACGAAAAGAGCACCTCGCAACAAAAAAAGCTGCCCACGACTTCTGCAACGCCACTCAGATCCTTGCCGAGTAATTATAGCATAGGTACGACGCGGTTTACTGAACGTGTAGATCGTGCGTGCCGCTTTTAGGAATGTGCTGCCACATGAAATTATGGTAGCATTGCCACTAAATATGCAATGACATCGATCATGGTTGACTCTATGGTAGGATCAGTTCACATGGCACAAAAATTCATCTAGCCATTTTCTTGTCTGGCATGTGTGTGTGCTTCTTAATTGATGAGCAAGCATGAGTAAAATTAAGATATAGTATCTTTCTCTATTTCAGTATCCGAAAACCATCTTCTCCGCTGTTGTGTTTCTCTAGCTTGTTTAGATCGCATCTTGTGCTAGCAAAATAAGACTTACGAAGAAACAGAAACACAAAGCACATTTCCCTTTTGCCATCTCATAAGCAAAAGCATTTAATCAATCAATAAATCAATCAATCGTACATGCATACATTCCTTGTTTCTTGATATGTATGCCTCCGCACTCCATGTCAGTTTTCTAAATCCTTTATTTATAAGGTTATTTAAAATGAACAACTTATCAGTTCGTCATTTTTCTTAATGCTTTCAGGGCTTTCAGCAACTTTACAAGCTTTCACGGCAACCGATGTACAATAACATCCTTGCGTATGAGGCATTTGGCTGTAATCACGCCAAACAAATAAATTAGAACATTTTTTTCGCATTTTTAGGGACATAATAACCTTTATAATCTAACCCGTTATAATTTGACAATGGCCTAGCATTATGTGATTTTGTCAGTAATACCGTGATTCTGATCACTAACGCGAGGCGAAGCCAAGCTTACTAAAGCTTACTAAAAGCTTGCAGTTAACGTGATCGCGACTAGGTATTGCTTACATCTTTATATTAATATAGTCCATATAGTCACATTGGACTGCCCCGCAGTGTTCGCCCCAGTGAAAAATTTTGGCTTCGAACGTCGCAATGTCCCAAAATCAGAGGAAGCATTATAGGCAGTACCTGCAGCCGGACTCGAACGTTCAAGTGCCAGAGCAAACTCGAGAGTACATGCTGAAAAGACCAAGGTCATCCACTGCTGCAAGTCAGGTACGTGTCAGTATTTCATACTGCGAATAACAAAAAGCAGCTACAAGTCTTACTGCGTGAGGGGCAAACTATGACGCGTCAAAGCCGCCGGTGTGCTTCCCGAGCCAAGAAACGCGTAGTCTTGAGTGCTGCCTCGCGCATTGATCGGTCACGACGCGGGGAAAGCGGGAATTGTTTCGTGCTAGCACTCGATCGTGACGCGCACATTTCTTCGGAGTGCAGTTACAACCAACGTTGCTTGCAACCAAGGATCACTAGGGTTGCAATGTGGGCTTTTTGGTAACGCATCTTGGAGGGTTTATGGTAACGCGATTTATTTTGGAAGGACGTGCCATAAAATTAATTGAATCATTCACGTGTAACAGCAACGATCTTAGCCTGGAACAATGCAGCGTACAGGATCTACCATTGTAAGAGGGAACAATCGAGCATGTGACCAATGCTCCATGAGGTGCCATCTGCTGGTGCCTGGCACCCGCTTGCTGCAGAAAGCCACTGGCGCTCTGTGCTCCCTGTGTCGTCTGCTACTACCAATCACTGGGTGGTGTAATTGCAGACAATGCATGGAGCGTACTGCCTCAGCCGCACTCTGTGCCTATGCCGAGCTGGTGCGAGCAGATGGCACTTTACAGAACAACAGCCACACGCGTGCATGTTCCCTCTAATAGTGGTACCTAAGCTGACCTACGTCCTTGTGTCAACGCTGCTTCTATGTACAAGGCAGGGTATTTGCAAAAGGACACAGACGGAGGTGGCTAATGGCAGAATAATAGCCGACTCCCTAGGGAGCGCATTTTATCAGGGTCCTGTTCATTACCCGAGACAGAGTTGGTAAACCTGCACCTTCCTGCACCATTATGAAGTTAGCACGTGGTACATACACTGTCGCATCCATAATTCAATTCAATATATATATATAGCAACACAGTCCTTTTTGTGCTACATATTAATCAGTGAACTGGCTTTGCGTAAGAGTGGTAATCTCCCCGTTGCTTTCCTATGCCCTATGTATGTTTCTTGTGAATGTGACACTTGTTTTGTCGTTGGTATCCCTAGAAGATAAAATTTCTTATTTGTTTGCTCTTTCAGATGAACCTGGAAAACCTGAACAGCCCTTCCACGAATGTCAGTAGTGTTGAATCGAGTGAGAATGAAGCTGATAATCTTAGGCACATCAACTCCAACCTTGCTTAAGAAATGTATGCTTGTGCAAGCACGAGTGCACATGTCAGCGACGTAGAAGACATTAACCAAGCTGCAAGTGAAATAGGTACTGCGTATGAAGGTACAGTGAACTTCAGTTGCGATGAATTCAGTTATGCCTTTAAGTTGAGTGATGATGGTTCGGAAGTGGATGGATGAAGGGCACAAGGGTGATGCAGACAGTGAACCAGAGAATGGTGCTGAAGAAAGTGAGCATGCAGTACATGTACTTCACAAAGCTCTAGGAGGAGTACCTTCCAAACCAGAAAACAACAAGGGCACAGGCTATGCTACTCATACTGGCATATGTTGTTACTTCAGGTCTTACGTGGGCACAACTACAAGGACTTCTCACTTTAATAAATGCTCTGTTGGGGAGAAAGTTGTGCCATGCACTACATATGCTGTGAGGAGGCTGTGAAAAAACAGAAAAGCACTGAGGATCCATCTATACTGCCAGACCTGTCATCAATATCTGGGAAGATAAAATGATGCCAAAGACGAAGACACCATCAATTGTGCTTCGTGTGGCAGTGAGAAGCTGCAACATTTAATTATTACTGCAAGTCTTTTTTCGATATTTAACATTAAGCAGCAGCTTATGGTACTGCTAAAACAGGTTGGCAGTACCTTGCTTTTTTATTTGCAGAAGATTTCATCTGCTCCTCATGTGTCAGGTGTTTTTGCTGACATCACGGATGGCATTCTCTACCAGTGTTAGAAAGCAGAGGAACATGACATGGAGCGACATCACTTTGACCATGAACACAGATGGAGCACCTGTGTTTGATGCGAGCAAAAACTCCATATGGCCAATTCAAGTGATGATTAATGAACTTCCAGTTTTAACTCTGTGGCAAAATAGGCTAGCTTCAGGTGTGTGGTATTCAAATGCTCTCCCTGAAGCAGTTTGTCGAAGAGATCAACAGCGTTGGAAAGCTGGTGTGGTCACACACGGGAAGAACTGTTCAGTCAGCAGTGCACGTTGTTGTCTGTTGTGTTGACTCCTCAGCAAGAGCAGCTATCCTAAACAGGAAGCAGTATAATGGGTACTTTGGATGCAGCTAGTGCTTGGGTCAAGAGGTATGCTTATAGGTATTAAGTGAGCTCAAACAGCATTTTGCCATTAATTGTAATGGCTATTGCCAAGTCTATGAGAGAAGGAATATGGGCTCTTTGCTTATGCATCCTGGTATTATTTGAATGTGATGTGCACACACTAAAGCACAGGCTGTCAAAAAAGCTTTATGTCTCATGTTTCTCTGATCCATGTTTTAGTGTATGTGCTGCAGATTTGAATAATACCAAATAACTTGTCAAACCTATTTACTGGATTTTACATACACAGGAAAGTTTGTAGAGATTAACAATTAAAGCTATCCACTTACTGCTTTTTGTTTTAATTGTTTGGTGCATCAGCAGTTTTGGTTGACCATGCCAGATGTATTTTTATATTGACTGCATACTTTCCACACTATTTCATGATGCAATACTATATCATCACTTTCAGTGGCCTGCCATTTAATTGTTTTAACATTTGTTGCAAATCTGACAAAACATATAATACTTAATGATATTGTCTTTGGCTTTGGCAGACATCTAGCCAATGCCAAACACAAGCCATAGCTGAGCAAATCTGACAAAACATGTAAGACCTTAATGATATCGTGTTTGGCATTGGCAGACATCTAGCCAATGCCAAACACGAGCCTATAGCTGAGCTGCTGTCTGCAGCTCAGCTATAGGCTGCAGACAGCAGCCTATGATCATAGTGAAGTGGTGTGCGTGGATGTAACGACTCAGATTTGTGCAGAAAGTGCCCCTAGCTAGCAGGTGATACGGTAGAAGAAGTGCAGAATTAGCTTTGGCACTTTCCAGTTTGGCAGACTGCTGTATTTCCGAATCTAGGAAACAGCAATACAAAGCTGAAAACCAGCAAAACTATTTGAAGCACTATTAATTATCGCACATCACTTTTTAGTGCAATTTTTTCTATCGCTGAAAAACTTGCAAGAAAATTTTCTGCTGTATGGTGGGAAGGGAAAAAAATGGAAACGGATTTTAGTGTCGCCATGAGGTGAGTGATGTTGATAAAGACGTATAAATTCAGGATACAGTACACACAGCAGCTGCATTGCACTAACTTGTTTACCATACTTCTTGGAAGTTGACAGTTTGCACTTCTTTTACCATTCAGATGTGTGATTTCTAAGTAGCATTTGGCCCAAGGCACAGATGCTGACCTCTTAGTTGCTCGTCTAACTGAAACTGCATGGCAATGCCACTATAGACCTTGCGTGCACCATATTATACAGGACTGTACCCATCACA